>NC_044501.1:43768738-43996238 GCF_902362185.1 Chanos chanos | reverse complement strand
GTGTGTGTGTGTGTGTGTGTGTGTGTGTGTGTGTGTGCGCGTGTGTGTTTGTATGTGCATGCATGTTTGTGTGTGCAATGGGATATTTCTGACCGTACCTATTGGGCATTAATATTCAAATCATTTACTGGAGAGAATCATGAATAGAGTCTTTGAATAGAGAGATGTGAGAAAAGTGTAGTCTTTGTTGTACACGTTCAGAAAGCAGTGAGAACACAGACAGAGACACAGGTGTGTTTGTGTGTGTATGTGTGCGTGCGTGTGTGTGTGTGTGTGTGAGAGAGAGAGAGAGAGAGAGAGAGAGTAAGCATTTCTTCCTAAGGTTCCACTTAAATGAACTCAGAATGACCATCATTGTTTTCCACATAAGTCCAACTGTCCTAGACCAAAAACTTATTAGGTTTTCATGATTGAGCCTTTCTATAATATGGGAAATGCATTTCATCAATAGCGTGGATAATAAAGGATTAAGCATCTGTAGACTGTATAAATGCTGTAATATTTTGCATACACCCAGGATTAGAGCTTAAAGAAAGTGCTTTTAATAAACACTGCACACAGTGTACATATCCACCATTATTGGTCATCTTTTTATCATTAATCTCCCCTCCTGTGATCATTACACAACAAACACCGGTGCAGATATCACAGTGATATTTCAGCCTATGAATGACTAAAAAGTAATTCATGATGTGCTGCACAATGACTGTAGTGACTAAATGACATTAAGTTTGTTAGTGTGTGTTTGCACTGTTCTGTACAGGACTCTTCATGCTGTCTGCATGTGTTCCTCATCAGTATCACTTTGTGAATGTGAAGAAGACCTGGACTGAAGCACAGACATACTGCAGAGAGCACTACACTGACCTGGTCACTATTGACAACCAAGAGGACACAGAGGAGCTGATTAAAACTGTTAAAGGAGATGTTGAGCGTGTTTGGATTGGACTGGAGAAGAGTGGTGATATGAGGTGGCAGTGGTCTCTGGGAGATCCAGCAGTCTACAGAGAGGGAGAAATGGGGTTTACAAACTGGAACCAAGGAGAACCAAATAATTTTCTGGGTGGATCTGAGGACTGTGGTGAAATGACAGATAACGGACGGTGGAATGATGAGACGTGTTCAGTCAAACGTTCATCTGTGTGTTATGACGGTAAGTTAAAGTGTGTGTGTGTGTGTGTGTGTGTGTGTCTGTGTGTCTGTGTGTGTCTGTGTGTCTGTGTGTGTGTGTCTGTGTGTGTGTGTGTGTGTGTGTGTGTGTTATGACGGTAAGTTAAAGTGTGTGTGTGTGTCTGTGAGTGTGTGTTATGACGGTAAGTTAAAGTGTGTGTGTGCATGCATGTATATGCGTGTGTGTGTGTCTGTGTGTGTGTGTGTGTTATGACGGTAAGTTAAAGTGTGTGTGTGTGCATGCATGCATATGCGTGTGTGTGTGTGTCTGTGTGTGTGTGTTTAAAGGATTTATACATTCTTGCAACTGCTCCTTTTCAGTATGTTGAACTTGACCTATTGGTCTGTTTGTTAAGATTTCTAAGCAGTGCTCCTATTGTAGACAATTGTAAATTAAAGTGTTGTGCGTGTGTGCATGCATGCATGCATGTTTGTGTGTGGTGTGTGGTGTGTGTCTGTGTGTGTGCGCGCACGTGTGTGTGTGTGTGTTTGTGTTATTTGGCCAGTTTAAAAACAAAAAAGTCAAAAACATGATTTTCTAATTTGATTTCCTCGTTTTCCTGACTGTCTTACAGAAAACAAGAAGAACAGTGAGAGATACATATTTGTTTCTGAGAAAAAAACCTGGAGAGAGGCTCAAAGATATTGCAGAGAGAAACACACAGACTTAGTCAGTGTGAGGAACAAGACTGAGAATGAGAAGATAAAAACACATATAAAAAGAACTTTTTTGACCTGGTTCATTAAAAATGCTGTCTGGACTGGCCTGTTCAGAGACTCGTGGAGGTGGTCAGATGGGAGTACCTCATCATTTAGAAACTGGGCATCAAACCAACCTCAGCAGCGGAAGAATGAGAGATGTGCAGTGGTATGGGTTACCGGCAAAAACTCAGGGAAATGGGGAGATCTGGGATGTCACGTGAAGCGGCCATTCGTCTGTAGCGATGGTGAGCTCACAGCGGTCTAGTATTGATTTTTAATATGAACATCTCTGTGAAAATCAATGAGAGGTGATAACCAGGCTGTAGTTTGGGTGAAAGATGTGGAAGACCACGGTGATTTGAAGTGTCTGCCGCAACTGTGAGGTGATCTTCTCAATACTTATGGTTAAGAGATTTCCTTCAAGATAAGATAAGATAACACTTTATCAATCCCCAGGTGGGGAAATGTGGGTGTTAACAGCAGCGGAAAGGAGGAAAGACAGGTGAAGAAGTATAGATAAAAAATACGAGATGTTGATTGCACACACACTGTGAACAGTGAGCTTGTTCTCTGCATTTAACCAATCCAACACACCAGTAGTGAACACACACCAGACGCAGGAGCAGTGGGCAGCATTCCTCTGTGCCCAGGGAGCATTAGGGTTAAGTGCCTTGCTCAAGGGCACACAGCCATGGATGTTGGGCCTGGGAATCAAACCAGCAACCCTCCAGTCACAAGCCCAAGTCTCAAACCTTTAGACCATGGCTGAGATGACGAATACAATAAATATAATATACTAAAGTGTAAAAAATAGTGGTGAGCAATATTTTGAGCACAACCAACAACAAAAGAGCACAAACTGTACATGTAGTGAAAAAGGTGCAAAGAGCCAAGATGTTTGTCAATAAAGAAAAGAGCGGAACAGGTTGGGTGTTTACAGTGTCCAAAGCGAACACGATTAGGATAGGAATGGTAAACAAATGACCAGGAGGCTCGGTATTTAAGTGTTCAAGTGTTAGATGTTGGTGTCCAGGGTAGACGCTGTATATGGATTAAAAGTAAGGTGACTGGGTGGGGTAGAGCGTGTTTAGTCCAGGATATGAGTAGGTAAATAAGTCCTGATAATTCCTGATGTGACAGTTTGATTACGTGCTGCTGTTGAAGAATACAGGAGACTTTGTCAAAATTTCTTTTTTTTTTCCCCTTACTGTCTGTTGTCTAGATAAACTGATCCTGATCAATAAGTCCCTGACCTGGAGAGAAGCTCTGAATTACTGCAGAGAGCATCATGTGGACCTGGTCTCAGTTCACTCAGAGAAGATTCAGAAGTGGGTGATGGAGGTGGTTGAAAAGGCCTCCACTATTCATGTGTGGCTGGGCCTTCGCTACTTGTGTAGCTTTGACGTCTGGTATTGGGTCAGTGGAGATTTCTTATGCTACCAGAACTGGGCTCCAGGGAACAACACAAGTGGAGAGGAGGAATGTGGCGGTGTTGTCAAGACAGGAGCCATAGAGTCTGGAGGGAACAAACGTTGGGTCAGCTCACCTGAGACAGGGAGACTCAATTTCATCTGCAGCAACTATGATGGTATGTCACGTATGTGTCTCTGTGTGTGTGAGAGTGTGTGTGTGTGTGTGTGTGCGTGCATGTGTGTGTGTGTGCGTGCGTGCATGAGAGAGAGAGAGAGAGAGAGAGAAAGAGAGAGAATATGTGTGCAGGTACAAATGATAACACTGTCTTTTTTGTCACCTAGAAAACTAGTCAGAGAACTGGTGGACCACCTGGATCGTCGCTGGAGCAACTGGGTTAAGATTCCTATATGTTATAAGTACTTCCTCATAGTTTTGATAATAAACATTTTCATTTCCTTCAGGACTCATTTCCTTTAGACTGAGGCTTAAAATGTTTGTTTCTCCAGAACTGATCACAACAATCTATCTCTTTGCCAAAAAAATAACAAAAAATTACTTACTGTGCTCTATATTAGTCATGTAAAATCTAAATTTACACCTAAACCAAATGCTTTGTTCCTTCATTTCTTTCTAAATATGTATATTTTATATGTATATGTATAAGTGTCTGTATGGTTCTGTTCTGTTTCCTGACTCCTGCCTGATTCTTGTTTTTGAAAAAAATAAAAGATCATTCTTCTAATGAGGATTAAGTCAGGGGGTGCCGTCATACTTTGATTTGACTGTTGTGGCCTGTAAAGCCCTTTGAGACTGTAAACAGTGATATTGGGCTCTAAATAAACTTGAACTTGAACTTGAACTTTACAAAACCAAGCCTCATATTTCTGGCGTCATGATGACTGGATCCATGAACATTATGTAATGAACAGCATGTGATGTTATTTTCAAAACGCTCTTTGCTCCGTGAGTGTAAATAAACCACATGTTTTGATTATGTAAATAAGGACACCTGTGAGCAGATGTGGTGACTGCATGATGATCTCAGCTTAACAACAAATCACCTCACTTGACCTAAACTGGGAGCCCTGCGAAAGGTTGTGTGTGTATGGGGGGGTGGGCACTAATTAAAACTAATTATGAGAAAGCTGGTTAGCGCACACATGTCATTTAAGGTGGTCGGCCAGACTAGAATGATAATCGCTGCTGTATGACAGAATACATCAGTGGCTTTAGTGGAAGTGGTTGTTTTTTTTAATGAAAATATAGAGTGATAAATAAATAAGTGTAGATGTAGAGTTTTTTTATGTAGGTATTTTAGGTAGTGTAGGGTTTTTTGTTTTTTTTTTTCTTCTGAACACCTGACCGAAGTGGTTACATTTTGCTGTCTTTCTACGGTCTGCAGGAGAGAGAGTCTAGTGTGGTCAAAAAAGAGGCTCACTGTAAATGTGTGTGTGTGTGTGTGTGTGTGTGTGTGTGTGTGTGTGTACCAAAGTGTTTCACAATGTTGTAGGGAAATTATATACATGGTCTCATGTCCAAATTCAGTTGTGGGGAGCAACTGGAGAGAACGTTTTGAATACAGCCATGCGTTAAATTCAGTGATGTAGTGTGCACTGAATGAATGGTTTCTGGTCCAGTTCAGTGATGTAGTGTGCACTGAATGAATGGTTTCTGGTCCAGTTCAGTGATGTAGTGTGCACTTAATGAAAGGTTTCTGGTCCAGTTCAGTGATGTAGTGTACACTTAATGAAAGGTTTCTGGTCCAGTTCAGTGATGTAGTGTGCACTGAATGAATGGTTTCTGGTCCAGTTCAGTGATGTAGTGTGCACTTAATGAAAGCTTTCTGGTCCAGTTCAGTGATGTAGTGTGCACTTAATGAAAGCTTTCTGGTCCAGTTCAGTGATGTAGTGTGCACTTAATGAAAGCTTTCTGGTCCAGTTCAATGATGTAGTGTGCACTTAAAGAAAGGTTTCTGGTCCAGTTCAGTGATGTAGTGTGCACTTGATGAAAGGTTTCTGGTCCAGTTCAGTGATGTAGTGTGCACTGAATGAATGGTTTCTGGTCCAGTTCAGTGATGTAGTGTGCACTGAATGAATGGTTTCTGGTCCAGTTCAGTGATGTAGTGTGCACTTAAAGAAAGGTTTCTGGTCCAGTTCAGTGATGTAGTGTGCACTTAAAGAAAGGTTTCTGGTCCAGTTCAGTGATGTAGTGTGCACTTAATGAAAGGTTTCTGGTCCAGTTCAGTGATGTAGGGTGCAATAAATGAAAGGTTTCTGGTCCAGTTTCTGGTCTGATCTACCCATGACTGTACTGTGGTAACACATAGGACAACCACACCCACTCCAAACTAAAATTCTCCTGCTGCATGACAAGTCACAGCATGGTTTCAGCACCACGGACAGCGACAGCGTTCGCCTTTGTTTTAAGTGCTTCAGTTAAACTCACCATGAAGGACTTGAAGAGTTAACATGGCTGCATATGCATTGGTCATGTTAACAGTCCTAAGGTAAAATACAAAAAAAACAAAAACAAACAAACAAAAACAAGAATGAAAACAAAAACAAGGACTGAGAAAGAACTGACTACACAACATTTCAATGAGTGCGCTGCTGTGTCTTCTTCTAGATCCGGACGAAAAGCCAAAACTCTGTGAATTAAGATCTCGAATTTACCGGCTTTCGCGCCAAGAACTCGACACCCTACACAACACGCACATTTCAAAACCACAGGAACCTTGAAAACCTCGAAAAAGATGGATTTGCCCTCTATTCATCATTGCATTCACAGTTTGGCATATGCTCAGTTTGGCACAATTTGTGTTAACAGGTGATGCTACTTTAACCACTTGCATTACACATATTTTTTTTAGTCTGAGTCTTTTTAAAACTGTCATCAGGAAGTTCACACACCGTTGCAATTTGATTCTTAAATCGGAGAGATGGAGAGAGAGAATCTGATGCGGTGAGAGAAGAAGCGCGCGCGCGTGTGTGTGTGTGTGTGTTTGTGTTTCTTTATGCTAGGGTGTGTATGGGTTCACTGCGTGTTTGCATCCTATCAGCATGCAGGTTGTTATCTTTACTCCTCATGCAAAGTCAATGGAAGGGGAATTTTCACCATGTCCAGAGGGAAAATATTCTCATGAAAATATGTTTAGATGTGTTGTATAGTCAAGTGTAGAACAGTGAGGTCCCTGATGTTATACAGCCAGTCATACAGCCATGAGGACAGAAACACAGCTGATCACAGAGAGTGACAGTGAACACAACTTTCATACACAGAATGGAACTTTCTTTACAGAACGTGAGATAATGACATAGGACAAATCATCTACATAACCGTTACATATATTATTAACAATGGCCGCACATTAACAAGTATGACAGTAAAATATACCACCCGGAGACGAGAAAATGAGGGGTCATCAGACATGTTTTTCAGATGTGACGTCACTTTTTAAAAGGTCACGCAAGTACGATATTTGTTGTTGTTGCTGTTTGTTTGTTTGGATAAGGCCAGCTCTCTCTCTCTCTCTCTCTGTGTGTGTGTGTGTTTCCCTGCGCGTGTATACATCCCATAAAAGTGGTTCTTGGTACTCCTCATGCAAATGTCTGAAACCAATGTAACTACCAGGGAATCAAATGATTTTCCTGGAGAGAAAAATGAATGGGGTCTTTATACAGTAGGGTGCTAAAAAGTGAAATGATTGCTGTACACGTACAGAAAGGAGCGAGGACAAAGACGGAGAGGCAACTGAACAGAGACCTTCAAACGCAGGTAATATTTGCCGTTTCATACTTTACGGAACGTGCCGTTTAAAATGCACCAGTGACAAAATGTCACTGGTAACTTTATGAAGTCCAATTGAATCCGCATGGACAGTTGTCTCGGACAGATGGATTAGCGGTTCGTCAAGTATCTCACACTGTTGATTTGACAGTCAAGTGCAAAACGTTTGAGTACACTGCCTCATAACCTGTAATACAGTCGTGCTTGTGCGTATCACAAATGTTGAGTTAAGGTGTTGACACTTTATGTTGGCAATTTGTTATGGGTTATAGTGGCTGAAATAAGCATACAGCGGGAAGACGTAACCAGAAATAGACCTGTTCTTTTCTCTTTTTTCCTTACAGAGAGTATGTAACATGTAGCGACATTCGTCACGCTCACCGCTCTCAGTCTAAGCCTAGTTTCGATCTGACAAAGGAGCGGTAGTGGTAGTAGGAGCAGTAGTAGTTCAATTTTATTTTTTACATTGCTTGATCCTGTTTATTTTGTGTGTGTGTGTGAGAGAGAGAGTGATGGATGCTGAGCTGGAAACAGAGGAGGAACAAACCTCGCCTTTAAATCTATGATTAGTTTCAACCTGTTCCCGTTAATATAGCTTGATTAACAATAAAACTAACGATTCGCAGACTAATCAACACCAGTCGCGTAAATAGAGTAAATGATTACCGGTGTCATGTCGTGATGGTTTTATTTCTCTTTACTGGAACTGTGCACCATTTGTTATATTTGTTATTCTTGAAATTTGTGGATAATTGTGCTTTTCGCTCTTTGCCCGACGTCAGGGAACAATAATGTCAAATGCGTTCGTTTGATTTGCAAGATTCCGGCGTTTAAATGCTCGCGAAACACCGTGGATTGTCTGAAGCATGTGTGCTATAGCTAAGGCTGCAGCGTGAAATTGTATAACAAGGATGGCAATGATCTTAATACGTATTGGAAAACTAATCCCTCGGTGTGTCTTACGTTGTAGCATTCTTGTGTTACGAAATTCAAATTTAAAAAAGGGAAGTTATTGACTTTTAGGTTAGAAAAGACAGGATCTTTTATCTATAGGCTAAAGTACATCGGCGTTGAGTGATATGCACAATAAAGTTTGGCACTCCAGCCTCAGCTCGATTGCAAAAAACAGTAACTCTGTCACTAAATGACATTGATAATCATTCACTCTATTTACGCGATTGGTATTAGGCCTAATTATCCTGCGAATAGTTAATTAAGGCGGATTAACTGGAACAGGTTAAACGTAACTTTATCGATGAAGCTAACAGCTGACCTACCTGGCAATGAGTTCTTAGCCAAGTAAATTGTAGTTGTAAATCTCTGTGAACGCGCGCACACACTGTGAACTGTCACGGTCCAACCCTGCTCTTCGAGGTCCTAATCCATGTTTTCCTTGTGTCCTGTCATGCATGTCTTGTCTGTCTGTTCCAGGCTGCTCCGGTCCATGTTTTACCCTGTTTCCTGCCTGGTTCCCGCTCACCTGCTGTCATTTACCTCATCAGCCACTGCATTTAAGCCCTGTCTGTTTCCCCACTAGTTTGCCAGGTTATCTCGCTATTTTCATGTTTTTTTTTTTTTTTTTGCCTTGCTCATGTTACCTTTAACCTCTGCCTGTTTTTGGATTGTGTTTCTGCCTAGTGCTTTTTGGAACTTCTGCCTGGTTTTTCTGACTCTCCATGCCTGACTTTCTCTGCCTGTTTTTGACTATCGCCTTTGTCTCTGCCCACCGGTACCATCACTGTGATTTTATCTTTTGGATTTTTTTTTTTGGAAAGAAGGACTTCATTAAACATCTGTTAAATAACGTTCTGTCCTCTAGGTCTGCTTTTGGGTTCTCTGTCTACCAGGCCTCACCGGCCCTAACAGTGAACAGTGAGCAGTGAATTTGTCCTCTGCATTTGACACATCCTACACACATGAACACACACACCAGACGCAAGAGCAGTGGGCAGCATTCCGGGGGGGGGGGGGGGGGGGGGGGGTATTAGGGTTAAGTGCCTTGCCCAAGGGCACACAGACATGGATGTGGGTCCTGGGAATTGAACCAGCAACCCTTCGGTCATGAGCAGTGGTCTAGATTTAGAGAACCGGGCTCCTAATGTAGAGATTAGCATGGTTACCCAGTGTGCTTTGCAGGAGTACCTTTTGTGTTTTATTGTTCTCTCATTGTGATATTGTTGTTGCTGTTGTTGTTATCATTGTTGTTTTAACAGTGTGGTGTATTCAGAAATGTTTGTGCTTTCATTTTACCTTGTTGTCATAGAGTTACCCTTGTGATAAAGTGTGTCTGTCAAGACACGTCACCTAAATTACATCAGTAAATATTTTGTTCTCATCAGTAAACAAGTGCATTGAAATCTTGTTTATTTGTGTAAGTCCAAAGTCATTACAGAACCATACATTTAAAAGGAAGGGTTTGTTTTCTGTCGGTCCTCTGCTCACTGACAGCCGGTGGTATGTATGTGTGTGACTTTAATGTGCAGGCATATAAGCCTATCTCAATTTTTTTTTTTTTTTTTTTGTAGACTTCACATAAGGCTGGTCCTGAATATTCGAATATTCTCGTTCGTTGGGTAGATATTCGGTTTTCATTTTTGGGATTCCAATATTCCTTTTTTTTGCTAAATGTAGACTATCAATAATGCCGACTACAGACTACATCAATTCAGTCCGATTTTGATAAGATTTTGTCGTCGCAGACAAACTTCCACCGTCGGGCAAATATTAACGTCGGGAACGACGAACTAGCGTCTTTACCCATTGTAGTGTGCCATTATCTGAGAACAGCGATGTGAGGTCTGGAACGCTCCACGACGAAACACGACACACGATGCGAAAAGTCTAGCATGTGAGAATTTTCTGTATTGTCCTGCCTAGTCTGACATCTCCTGCAACATGTTTCTTGACGTTGACCAACAGGACTAATGACAGTCTTCCTCCCTGACTATTTATAAACTTGCACAAGGTTTTGGAAGGCAGAATATGATGATACTTGTAGTCTTGCCAGTCTATCGGTCAAGACACGGCAAGAATTTATGGCACTATGATTGCCTAATCCGACTAATAGTGGCGATCGTGAAAGACAAAAATATCGTGTAGTCTGATCCCGGCATAAGGGCGAACTGTAAAATACGTTTTGTCAGCACATTCTTGTGCTGTATTTATGCGTTTTTAATGGCATTAATCAAATGTGGAAACAACGTATTCTTCCAATAAAGACAGAGGCATTTATTTGCTTTATAATTGCTCAATTTTACCGGCGTTCATGGAAGACTTGGCAATACTAAGAGCCTTGCGTTTATTTCACCTGAAGCCCTCAGACTCCTGCAAGCTGTCTTTATCCGAAAGACAGCTTGTTTCCATTCTTTATGTTTAATCTAATTCGTGAACAGATATGCGTACGGCAAACTGAATTCGCTAAGACAACCTCACATTGTTTTATTGTTTTGTTTTGGTTTTTTTAAACCCATGCGCATTCCTTTTCATAGCCTGGAGAAACAACAGGGCTACCTTTTCAAAACCTTTGCTATTCTGTTTTTAGGCACAAAAAACGACAACTGTAAGCATTTTAATCCACTGCTCTTTCGTTTTATAGTCACGAAGAATAAACACCTATATAATTTTCTTCTACGTTTATTTGAGGCAGTTTATTTCACTGAAAGGGTCGCTCATACCGTAGATTATAAGAAGCCTGCATTTATTGGAGACTGGGCTATCATTGGAGGTTTTACGATACATACCATCTCAGCTTTGGCACCTGACATCCCTCTCACTCACAGCAGTAAACGTAAAACCTCAGCTCACCTTGGCCGTTAAAGGAAGGACAAAAGGCTGAACGCTTGGTGACGGAACCATTTAAATGATGTCCTAACAGCGGAGAGAGAGTCGAGAAGAACTGGTTGTAAGAGAATAACAGCATCCTTAGATATTAATGCGTTTAGCTAAACCGAAAGACACGTGTTGCAGCGCTACGCCTTCCATCCCGAGTCATGCTCACTCCTCGCCCGCCCTCGCCCCGGCCCCATCCCCGACTCCGAATATTCGAATATTCGCTGTTGATTGCTACCTGACTGAATAAACACACTAATTACTGCAAAATCCACAAGAATGATTAAGAGTCCTTGCTTTGGGACAAATTCTTTTTGTTTTGCCACCAAAGTTGGCATTTATAAAATCGCCAACCGTTAGATCCACATTTCATCCGCCGTCTCTTCAGAGTTTTCACATGAACTGGAGTCATCTAGTCATCCATTCTTTACTGATGATCTGATATGTGTCCACTGCCTTTTTTTTTTTTTTTTTTTTTTTTTACATTTCCCCTCTTGCTTTTGACCCGATTTTTTTGTCAGTGTTTTTTTCTTGTTCTCCCATCTGATGTACAGACATCATTTCCCTACTGTCCTACCTCACACCTCCCCTGCTGCTTTTTGCCGTAATACAAGTGGAATTTGCTGCTGCTGTTGTTGTTGTTGTTGTTGTTGTTGTGTGTGTGTGTGTGTGTGTGTGTGTCCATACACGTGTGACATATATTTTTTTCTCTGCAATTCAATATAAATGAAATAGAGAAAACAACACATCATATAATGACTATTAGTCCTCCATTAACAGCACATAACATGTACTGAAATGAATTTTACACTACAGCAACAACGATGCTGCTTTGCTGTCATCAGTGTTTGTACAGTGTTTATAATGACAGTACTAAAATGGACCTGTCTGTCATTTAGATCCATCAGAGATGATTCTCATCATACATATCATCCTCCTTCTCTCAGGTCAGTGCATTTGCGCATATGTCCGTGAAAGAGAGAGAGAGAGAGCATTTTTTCCCAAAGTTCTGTCAGGAACAGAACCTTAGGAAAAAAGGTTCACTCTGGTAAATGTGTTGTATCTAAAATTGTGTGAGTTTGTGTCTGTATGAATATGTATTTCATACAGACACACATTTCATAGGTAGAATGAGTAATAAAAATGACAATCTTGTTAACATTGTTCTGTACAGGAGTCTTCATGCTGTCTGCATGTGTTCCTCGTCAGTATCACTTTGTGAATGTGAATAAGACCTGGACTGAAGCACAGACATACTGCAGAGAACACTACACTGACCTGGCCACTATTGACAACCAAGAGGACACAGATGAGCTGATTAAAACTGTTAAAGGAGATGTTGAGCGTGTTTGGATTGGACTGGAGAAGAGTGGTGATGAGAGGTGGCAGTGGTCTCTGGGAGATCCAACATTCTACAGAGAGGGAGAAATGGAGTTTACAAACTGGCACCCAGGAGAACCAAATCATCTCGAGACTGAGAAATGTACTGAGATGAGACGGGATGGACAATGGAATAATCAACCTTGTGACCACAATCAGATTTCTGTGTGTTATAATGGTGATTACTCTTTATACGTTACTTTACTGGTAAAATTATATATGAATTGCAGTTTTCTTGCCATGAAATTAAGTTTTAATGAGGAACTTTTCTCCATGTGTTATGATGGTGATTAGATTGCTTTATTGGTGAAACTACACATATTATTTTTACACTTTTCTTGCCATGAAATTAATTTTTTGACCAAAAGAGAGACGAGTTAACAGGACAATCAAAAGAGAACCAAAATTCAATGTCAAAGTCTGTGTTGTGGTTATATGTTTATGCAATGAAATTTCTCTTACAGAAAAAAGAAGATAAAACCTATTTAAAAATGATGTAGTTTATAATAAACTCAATCATGACTGTAAAAATCACAATGAAGTATAAGGATCAGAGAGATTAGTAAAATGTTTGTCTTCCAGAGAAAAACGTCAGCAGTGACAGATACATAGTGATTAAGGAGACCAAAACCTGGAGAGAAGCTCAGAGCTACTGCAGAGAACATCATACAGACCTGGCCAGTGTGAGGAACCAGACTGAGAATCACATGATATGGAGTTTGATAAACGACAGCACTAGCGATGCCCGGATCGGCCTGTTCATGGACTCATGGAAATGGTCAGATCAGAGTAACTCCTCATTCAGAAACTGGGCGTCTGGACAACCTGATAATAATGAGGTTATTGAGAAGTGTACTGTCATGCAGGTAACCGGCGATGAACTGGGACAATGGCATGATTCGTCATGTGGTGATGAAAAGCCTTTTGTTTGCTATGAAGGTGAGCTGATTCTCTGTGAATTTTTGAATGTAATTTACTTGGATGTAATTCCATGTATTTCATGCGGAGAATAGCTGTGATCAAAAGCGGAAGTAATTCTGTGTTACTCAGAGAGTAGTTTTTTCATGTTATTGTAAAATTACAATGTTTGGGCTGTCATTGATAATATTATAGCCAGGAGTACTTACTGAAATGTAATCAGTTACTGAACACAAATAGGATGGATATTTTTGTAATTAGTAATGTAATCCATTGGACGACAAAAGAAAAAATGTAATCTAATCTAGGTACTTTTGGATTATTTTTTGGATTACTTCAAAATCAAACATTGAAAATATTGCACCTTATACTAAAAAATGGACACAGGCACACAACTTTGATCTCCACAAATATTCTTTTTTTTCTCTTTCAACATCTCAAAGTATTTTCAACGCAAATAAAATGCATTGTGCATATTCAGCATTTACAGTTGGTTAAAACAAATTACCCTTACAAATACAGTATTGGCAGAAACTACAGGGGGGTGTTCCAGAAAGCGGGTTTAGTGAAAACTCAGTTAGTGAGTTAGTTAACTCAGAACATGTAGTAAACCTCCTAATAGAGGAGTCCTATGGCTTCATTCTCCTAGCAAAACAAAGCCATGAGGCTCTTCTATTAGGAGGTTTGCTACTTGTTCTGAGTTACTTTGTGTATTCTGCAACATGTGGGCTGGTGTTCCTTTTGCTTAAGGTTTTGTTGCTGCTGTTTTGTAATCAAAGGCCACATGGAGGACTTTGCTCTTGTAATGCAAGAGGAGCGCTTACTCAAAATGTTCATTTTCCATTTTCAATGTACATAAAAAAGAATAAAACAACAACAACAAACAAACAAACAACAACAACAGCAACATTCATTTAGAGCCCAGCATCGCTGTTTAAAGTCTCAAAGGGCTTTATGTGACCACAACAAACAAAACCATGGCCAGTTACAGCAGACAACATAAAGATAACAAAAGCAGGACGAGGGGGATGGTGATGATGAGGAGGATGACGGGGAGGGATGAAGAGGATGGAGAGGGCGGGGCACACCTGGGAGGAAGACAGTCACACTCACACAAGGCATTCATACTCAAGCATATAAGACACACACACACACACACACACACACACACACACACACAGAAGATGGGGGGGGGGGGCATTAGTGGGGTATCAGGAGTTAATAACGCAATTTTTTAAAAAAAAATTGCAGTGCATAGATGCATTAGTGCAGTAGAGTTAATGACTGTGGAAGGTGCAGGAGGAGCAGGGCCACGCAGGGTAAACAGGGCCAGGGGCCACAGGGCAGGGGACAAAGCCAAGAATAAAAAAACTCCATTATGCATAACTCATCATTAAAAAACAAAAACAAATATTAATTAAGTCACCATTGAAAAAAACTGGCAACCTGGCAAACTCAGAGGAGTAACTTACTTTGATATACAGTAGAATATATTTGGCATTTCGAATTGGTCAAATCAAATTACCCTCACAAAAACACGCTGGCATAAATGTCTACAGGTTTACTGTGTTGCTTCTTTTGTTGAGGTTTTTCTTGCTGATGTTTTTTAATCAAAGGCCACAGGGAGGAGCTTGCTATTGTAATGCAAGAGGAGCACTTACTCAAAATGCTCATTTTGATTTCAAAACATATTTTAAAGATGTAATCAAAAATGTAATCAAGTAATCCTTGGCAATGTAACTATAATCTAATTGTACATTTTTTTCAAATGTGATCTGAACTAATTATAGTTTTTTTTTGTGATTCCGATTAAATGGAATCTGTCACTACCCAACCCTGATTATAGCTTATTACACTATTTGTAGACAAGCTGATCCTGATCAATGAGACTCTGACCTGGAGTGAAGCTCTGAATCACTGCAGAGAGCATTATGTGGACCTGGTCTCAGTTCACTCAGAGAAGATCCAGAACAAGGTGAAAGCGGTGTCTGAAAAGGCCTCCACTGCTCATGTGTGGCTGGGCTTACGTTACAGCTGCTCTCTGGGCTTCTGGTTTTGGGTGAGTGGAGAATCTCCCTGCTACCAGAACTGGGCTCCAGGGAATGGAACTGTGGTGGAGGAGTGTGTAAATGAAGGAAGAACTGGAGCAGTTGAGACCAGAGTCAAACAATGGATCAGCCTTCCTGAGAATACAAGACTGAACTTCATCTGCAGCAACTATGAAGGTGTGTGTGTATGTGCATGTGTGCATGTGTGTGTGTGTGGGTGGGTGTGTGTATGTGTGTATGTGTGTGTGTGTGTGTGTGTGTGTGTTATAAGAATCACTCTGACGTCCTCTTGTTTTCTCTTCATTTCATTGTAGATGACTGAACAGATCACTGAGGATCAACTGGACCTTTTACCTTTGGGCTCCATTTCAGAAGAGACAAGAGTGTGTGCATATCTGTTTGTCTTGTATCTCTATATATTCACCTTGTTTCAAAAGCATGATAAAACTCAGGATTACTTAAGTTTACTTTGGGGAGTAGTTTAATGATGCAATTTCTTTAAAGATCTCGACTGATTTTAGATAAAACATAAAATGTTTCTTTTTTGCAGAATTCTATTCACATTATTTTTTTTTGCAGAAACAGTTTAATATTATCCTGTAGTTTTTTCTGAATGCCTTGAAACTGACCCTTAATATGCGTGTTAATTTGAAACTTCACCATTAAAACTTGTATTTAAATCGTGTCAGAATTGTCTCGTTTTTAAGCTTATCAAGTTAATAATCCTTTTTTGCCTCACATCAAAAATAGCATAACAGTACACATTTGGATTTTACATACATATCAACAGATTATAGAAATTAAAATTTATGACCTATTGTTAATAAAGATTTTAGGATGAAGGTCAGGGTTAGAGTAAAGGCCAGTGTATGTATGTCTCTGTACAAGGTCTACTGTCTCGACCAGGATGCACTAATATGTAACTGAATGCTTCCACCATACTTCCACTGGGGCTCATGTGTATGTGCTTTGTACCTATGTTCATATAATATAAAAAGAGGAAAACTGATTATGGCAGAGGACACTTTGTCTGTACAAATGTATTATTTTCAGAAAAGGAAAACATGTTTGAATTCAGCATAATCAAGCATTTTTGATGGATGAAGTTCAAAGGTAAATAATTGTGAGTTTTACCCAAGAAGCGATAATCTGTCTGAAATGCCATATCATTTTAGGGTGTCTCTGGCTGTAGCAGTGTTTGTGATATATGTTGTATCATTTCTGTTTTATAAGTTATAATCAAATATGCTGGTTCAGGCACACAAATACAGCGTAACGTTAGAGGGGGGGGGGACACGGAATATCAAAAGGACGAAAAGAAGAAACACGGCAATTGTTTATCCGGAGGGTACCAACATATGCATGGCTCTGTAAAGACAGACTTACAGAGTGACATCATTATGACCTCAGCATTGTCAGTGGGACAGAGTGGGCACATGACCCTACAGTGACCTCACCACGTGAACCTGCGCTGACCAATGAGACTCAGTGATTAGAACACAGGTAGTAGTCCTGCAGTCTCTCACATTCAGTTACTTAAACGTTTCATACCCAATACTCCCAACAAAACCAGTTCATTAATATGAAAGTATGTGGCTCCTGTGCACACTGGGCATGGTAGAGACCCATCATCTTTTCTGTGTGACTGTTGGATCTCCTCGATGATTTTTTATTGGGCTGACACATCCCGAATGACACAGTGCTGCACAGGTCAACTCGATATAACAATATTCTCTGCATCCTGTATGTACATCCTGTCTGTGTCCTTTGTGTCTGTGTAATGCTAATCCTTCAATGTGTAATCCTTCAGTTCCATTATCAGCAGGATTTTAGTCTCAGAGTAATTATAAATATATGGTATTTAACAAGGAAATTTAAAAAAGAAAATGTGTAGCATGTAAAAATATTATGGATGTGTTTTCCTGTCCTAATTTAACCATTCAATCAATCTTGTCACTGTAATAAAAAAAAAAAAAACAAAAGAAAAATTGAACTACGAATCTCAGTTTCTAATTTCCCTTTCCCAGTTATTGTTTGCTTTTTATAATAATAAAGCAGCACATGCCTGCATCTTGGTTTTTCTCTCTTTCCATGTAATTCTCTCTCTCTCTCTCTTTCTCTCTCTCTCTCCGTTATGATTCCCGACAGGGTGCAATGCCACGCCTATATGCCGATCTCGCCACATGCGCCCTGCAGTTACCCATAAGCCTCAGGGGCTAGTGGATCATTTCCTTTACCCATATAAACCCCAGGGCTCTGCGTGTGTTGACAAGGTTATGCTTATATGCTCTCTTGCCCACACATTAAAATGATCTCTCTCTCTCTCTCTCTCTCTCTCTCCCTCTCTCTCTTTCTCTCTCTCTCTGTCCCTCTCATCCTTCCTCCTGCCCTCCACTCTCTCTCTCTCTCTCTGTCTCTATCCCTCTCTCTCTCTCTCTCTCTCTCTCTCTCTCTCTCTCCGTCTCTCTCTCTCTGTCTGTTGCTGTGTCTCTTTCCCACACACACTCAGTGAGCTTCAGCACTGCATTTGAATACTCATTACAATATCCAGGGCCTGGATAAAGCCTTTTACAGTTGGGTCTTGTTTTGTTTTTTTGTTTTTTAATGTTGATTCTGTAGTAACTTCTCAGATCAGACATGCTATTGAACGATTACATCGTAAAATTTCAGGATAAAGCATTGTGAGAGACATAATGATATTTGTTAATTTAATTGTATTTTGGGTTAATTTAAATGCCAGCCTTTATATTGTACAAATGATTCTTCCATGAGGACTTTTATTTTGACAAGCTTTAGAGCTTATCGTGATCCTGTTGATGCGGCGCTGGGCACAGGTGCAGCTCATACTTAAGAGATTGGAGCAGCACAATTTTTTTTTTTTACCGTGAATGTGTCGTGAGAATAATTTAACGCAAAAGACATTGTACAGAAAATTAATACCTTGCTTTAGATGTATATGTGTAAATAGTTCCAGTAAATAATTCAACGATAAGCTTAGACTCCAGTATTTTGAACAAGAAAACGCACGACACGACACATCACGAGTAAAAGACGGCTGCTTTTAGACATTCAGCAACTGTAGTCTTCAAGCATAAAACATAAAAATCCAAACATGTTTACAGTCTCCTGGATTTCGCTCTTGGATCTAGTCATGTCTTTTGCAGACACAGCCACAAAAAGTGGACAGAGGGAATTTTTGGATCATGTTAACTGGAAAAAATAAACAGTTACCCTCTATTGCTTCAAGAAAAACAGGGATAGATGAGCACTGAGTGAGTTGTCTTATTTATCCAATCGACTCATTATAATTAACCAGGAACACTGCACTGTTATTGATATTTTCTTGCAAATGATTAAATTACCAAACATCTGTAGGTTTTTGTTCACTTCCCTTTTCTGGGTTTCCCTAGAAATGAAGGTGAATGCATGTCTGTGTATGTCTGTGTGTGTATGCAATGGAATTATTGTACCAGGCAACAGTATTCAAATACTTTACCGGAGAGAAACAGGAAGGTCTTTGAATAGAGGTAAGGGAGAAAAGGGCATTCTGTTTTGCACTCGTTCAGAAAGCAGTGAGAACACAGACAGAGACTTAACAGAGAGAGTGACAGAAAACACCGCAGACTTCATATACAGGTAGGGTCTGCTGTCTCATACTTTACATGACTCCTGATAGTAATAGGCTATCATAAAATGGTAACACATGACATGCACACAGCTGTAGTTAGATCAGTATCAAAGTACAATACGTCACCGGCGCATGTGAAATAACATAGGGACTGCGACCATTTTCTCGTCCGATTAAGACTTCACCTTCTAATTAGCTGCATAAGGGATTCTTTTTTTTTTTTTCATTTTTATTTACAACATTTGCAGATAAAGAGTTTTGATGTGTGACAAACATTGATCGTTGTAATGCTGTTATATGACGCATTGTCCTGGTGCTCTCGTATTGCAGATGGTTAAAGCCGTTTCAACGAATTGTAACCGCGAACAGTAACCTTGTCTGACAGTCGCATTAGAAGTGACCAATAGTAGATCAATACTGCATGATCGTCTGAGTTCAAAATACCACATGATCGTATGAGTTCAAAATACCATATGGAGGGAAACAGATTCTTCAGAGCCTATGGACTCTGTATAGAAGGAGGGATTTCGATTTTAAATGTAAAAGTTTTTAAATGGATGCAAAAACCACCCTGAACCTAAAATCGTGACCATGCACATATCTACAAAACACAGTGACAGGTCATGTCATCTAAAGCTACAGTGAGAAATGTAATGGGTCCCACAAAGGAGGACTGTTACAGATATTAAAACCTCTTTAAACAGGAAAAAGTGAGCAGAGTGAGAAGATGCGACCACCTCTCAGGTGATCTCCTTCTCCTTATTCTTCCTTAAAATAAAGAAAATCATCTTATTCTTACACAATAAATCTCTACATACCTATATATGTATAAATTATATATCCCGCCCCCCCTTCGTTTTATGGGTCACTTTACTACGCCACCTTGGGCCTTTCATCAAAAAATATATACTTTCACACAGTAAGTTTCTACACTCTGGTGTTACAATGAAAAGGGTTTCTCAGTGATTGGATGCAGAGATTGGATTTTCAGAAAAAAAGTAGCTTTTATTGAGTCAGTAAAGAGCTGCAAGGAATAATGATAATGAAGTCATTGTTTATTCGCACACTATATTATTGTAAAAGGATGTAAACGGAATCAAAACCAACAGTACATTAAAAAAATGAAAAAAGTATAGAGACTATAGTTATGGTTTACCAACAGGAGGCGCTAGGAGGAAGGAGTGAGGGCATCGGCTGCGGAGGGTGGCTAAGGGACTTACCAAAGGGGCCGTTACCTACCACCACGGGTGCTCGTGCAGATCAGTCACATTGCAAAATAAAGTGCAAAAGTGTTCAGTGAAAAGTAACACAGCAAACACACAAGTGTGGACAGAAGTGTGAGTGCAGGGAACCTCCTGGACAACCGACACCCTCCGCCGGCACAACCAACCACCACTCCAACCAGGCAAAGTCCTAGAGCGAATAAAATAAAAGAAAGCTGGCTTATCTACACAGTTCATTTCTATAAATAGCTTTCTTAAAACACCGATAAGAACAGTCAAAAGGAACAAGTACCTGGCTACCTAGAGGCCAGGCAAAACTGGTAGCGCAGACAAACAGCAGTTTCTGAACAGTTTAACAACAAGGCAAAGCGTTCGGTAAAGCAAAAACAGTGAACAACAACAAAAAACAATAAACTACACACAAAGACAACGGGCACACCGGTAACTAAAGAGCAGTGGTTTCGGACATTTAGCCAGAACAATAAGCAAAACAGCAGGCAAAACAGCTGACAACCGAGGTCTAAAATAAAATAAAACTTCGCAATTAGCGACTATATACACAGGGTAATAAAGTAAAACTGAAATTACCTCGGAGGCCATAGCGGTCCGTCCTATGTTACCAAAACGAATCATATTACTTTACATTCCCCAGTCAGTAAGTCAAGCTCACTCTCTCAGCGGGAAGAGAGAGAGAGAGAGAGAGAGAGAGAGAGAGAGAACTACTCAAGTAGACGCTCTTTTATCGATGCTAGAATAGGTTGTACGGCAGTGACATATGTATGTTTTTTTGACTGAAATGCTGGGAAATTAACATTTAAACTGAAATGCTTTTAAGAGGTGAATGAAGCAACCAAAAATCATATTTTACCTACAGATCCCTCATAATACAGTTTATATCATAGATCATTCAGAGATAAGAAAATCTTCTGAATACTACTTTTTTATCATCAGTGTTTGTATCGTGTTTATAATGACAGTACTAAAATGGATCTGTCTGTTTTTTAGATCCATCAGAGATGATTCACATCATGCATTTAATTCTCCTTCTGTCAGGTCAGTGCATGTGTGTGTGTGTATGTGTGTGCGCGTGTGTGTTTGTGTGCATGTGTGTTTGTGTTTGTGTGTGTGTGTGTGTGTGTGTGTGTGTGTGCGCGTGTGTATTTGCATGTGCATGCATGTTTGTGTGTGCAATGGGATATTTCTGACCATACCTACTGGGCATTAATATTCGGATCATGAATCGAGTCTTTGAGTAGAGAGATGTGAGAAAAGTGTAGTCTTTGTTGTACACGTTCAGAAAGCAGTGAGAACACAGACAGAGACACAGGTGTGTGTGTGTGTGTGTGTGTATGTGTGCGTGTGTGTGTGTGTGTGTGTGTGTGTGTGAGAGAGAGAGAGAGAGAGAGAGAGAGAGAGCAAGCATTTTTTCCTAAGGTTCCACTAAAATGACCATCACTGTTTTCCACATAAGTCCAACTGTCCTAGACCAAAAACTTATTAGGTTTTCATGATTGAGCCTTTCTATAATATGGGAAATGCATTTCATCAATAGCATGGATAATAAAGGATTAAGCATCTGTAGACTGTATAAATGCTGTAATATTTTGCATACACCCAGGATTAGAGCTTGAAGAAAGTTCTTTTAATAAACACTGCACACAGTGTACACATCAACCATTATCAGTCACCTTTTTATCATTAATCTCCCCTCCTGTGATCATTACACAACAAACACTGGTGCAGATATCACAGTGATATTTCAGCCTGTGAATGACTAAAAAGTAATTCATGATGTACTGCACAATGACAGTGACATAATGACATTAAGTTTGTTAGTGTGTGTTTGCACTGTTCTGTACAGGACTCTTCATGCTGTCTGCATGTGTTAATCATCAGTATCACTTTGTGAATGTGAATAAGACCTGGACTGAAGCACAGACACACTGCAGAGAGCACTACACTGACCTGGCCACTACTGACAACCAAGAGGACACAGAGGAGCTGATTAAAACTGTTAAAGGAGATGTTGAGCGTGTTTGGATTGGACTGGAGAAGAGTGGTGATATGAGGTGGCAGTGGTCTCTGGGAGATCCAGCATTCTACAGAGAGGGAGAAATGGAGTTTACAAACTGGCACCCAGGAGAGCCAAATAATCTCGAGACTGAGAAATGTACTGAGATGTTTAGTGACGGACAATGGAATAATGTACTGTGTAATAAGGAGATAATGTCTGTGTGTTATGATGGTGATTACTCTTTATGCATTACTCCATTTGGTCAAATCAAATAAGAATTGCAGTTTTCTTGCCATGAAATTAAGTTTTCATGAGGAACTTTTCTCCATGTGTTATGATGGTGATTAGATTGCTTTATTGGTGAAACTACACATATTATTTTTACACTTTTTTTGCCATGAAATTCAGTTTTTTGACCAAAAGAGAGACGAGTTAACAGGACAATCAAAAGAGAACCAAAATTCAATGTCATCGGAAAGTCTATGTTGTGGTTATATGTTTGTGCAATCAATCTTGTCTTACAGAAAAAAAAGAAGTTAAAACCCATTTATAAATGATGTAGTTTATAATAAACTCAATCATGACTGTAAAAATCATAATGTGGTGTAAGGATCAGAGAGATTAGTAAAATGTTTGTCTTCCAGAGGAAAACGTCAGCAGTGGGAGGTACATAGTGATTACTGAGACCAAAACCTGGAGAGAAGCTCAGAGCTACTGCAGAGAACATCATACAGACCTGGTCAGTGTGAGGAACCAGACTGAGAATAACATGATAAGGAGTTTGATAAAGGACAGTGTCTCTGCCTGGATTGGCATGTTCATGGACTCATGGAAATGGTCAGATCAGAGTAAATCCTCATTCAGAAACTGGGCACCTGGACAACCTGATAATAATGTGGGTATTGAGAACTGTGCTGTCATGCTGGTAACCGGCGATGAACTGGGACAATGGCATGACCTTCCATGTGGCACTAAAAAACCATTTGTTTGCGATGAAGGTGAGCTGATTCTTTGTAAACTTCTGAATGAGGATTTTTTTTTACATTACTTTAAATGCAATATGCATGGTCTGTATTTTGTCACAGACAAGCTGATCCTGATCAATGAAACTCTGACCTGGAGAGAAGCTCGTAATTACCGCAAAGTGAATCATGTGGACCTGGTCTCAGTTCACTCAGAGAAGATTCAGAAGTGGGTGATGAAGAGGGTTGAAAAGGCCTCCACTGCTCATGTGTGGCTGGGCTTACGTCATTCCTGCACCCTGCGCCTCTGGTTTTGGGTGAGTGGAGAGGATGTCTGCTACCACAACTGGGCTCTAGGCAGTGGAATCGGAGCAGAGGACTGTGAGAAGGTGCTAAGAACAGGAGCAGTGGAGTCTGGAGGAGTCAAACAGTGGGTCAGCCTGCCTGAGACCGAGAGACTCAACTTCATCTGTAGCAACTACGAAAGTACGAGTATCAGATAATTACCAGACAGAGAAACTGGTTTGATTGTCCTGAGGAGAAAGTGTAACCAAATGTTTTCTTTCTGTGTCTTTTATCATAATGAAGACTAGATGCTGCCAGAGACCACCAGCACTGCATGTTTGAATCTGAATTACTGCATTTATATAGATATTAACTGGGATATTTCACTGGGAAAATGCAGGTCTGACCTTTTAATTGTTTTTCTGTAAACAGTTCAACATTTTTACTTATTTTGCCATCGTTCAATTTTTTTGTTGTATTTACTGTTAATCTTAAAGCACTAATGTTATGTCATTCATAGTTTGAATAATTCTTTCATTAATCTTTTTGCTTTCAAGGAAAACTCATCATCTCCTATTTTAAGTTTTCATTTATTTACCTGATTTTGAAAACTTAATTGTGGAGATTTGTTTCTCAAACCCATGATTACACATGCAAGAAAACATATATGACTTCAATTTATTACTTAAATAAAAAGACCTGTATTCAAAGTATGAATTCAGTGTGTCATATTTTATTTCCAAACATTTAATGTTGAAATAATTTTCTCATTTTGATATATGAGTAGTCCTTTATTTCTATTAATATTTGCTGCACAGATTAGAGGAAATCAATCATGATGTCATGCTAATTTCTACTCACTATTAAAACCTCACTCTGACCAATGGAGAACTTTTATAAACTGATTATCAACATACCATCTCTCTCAAAATGTCTCATTCACGGCAATATTCGACTAAGTATGTGACGACTTAGACAGTTGGCAGATTCCTTCAAAAAAACTCGATTGGTTCAGTCTCCTTCTTTGGAGACTGCTGTGTAAACATCTTTTTATGATGATTCATAAAAGGATTTGTGTCTAGAAAGTTCTAACGACATTACTGAAGCTGTGCTTTAGCTACAGTCTATCCTAGCCCTTCACCCACCTCCCACCCACTCACACAAAAGAATTACACCCATCGCACGGGCATGAATCCTATACCTGCAGGGTTCAGGCTACTCCATTTTATTACACCCACCCCAACAACTCATCCGCCAGCGGACGGGTCACAACAGTGAATCTCACGCATGAGTCATCTACGCATGGATGTTTGGTTGTAAATGAGGCTTGACCTAAACAAATAAACAAAATGCGGACCTAACACCTGAAATAAATAAACCGTTTAGTAAGATCTGATTCACTTACACGTGGTCATCACCTAACTGCCCAACGTGTTTTTCATGTCACCCTAGAACTGCTAAGGTTTCTAAAAAGTTTCTATGTCTCTACTTTAGTCTGTGCCTCGTCCAGCAGGTAATCCCTCCTCCTCTTCCATCAGACTGGCTCTGACGTTACGTTTGGTTGCCTTCAAAAATTGTTTGTGTAGCATTCTGTGCTGAATTGCAACCATACTCGTGCTACTGCAAGTATGTGTGTGTGTGTGTGTGTATGTGTTCACTACGCATCCTAGCAGCATGCAAGTGGTTCTTTTTATCCCTCATGCAAAATCAGTAAAAAGGGGATTTTCACAATGTCCACCACGAAAAATATTCAAATTTATTTCCCGGTAAAACATGAATCGATGTGTTATACATTTAAGTGTAGAACAATGAGGTCACTGAAGTTCACAGTCACACAGCCACAAGGACAGAAACACAGCTGATCAGAGAGAGTGACAGTGCATGCAATCCTTATACACAGAGAGGACTTATTGTCACTTTCATAACAGAACGTGTGACATATGAGAAATCATTTGCATAACTGCTACACATAACGTTAGCAACGGCTGCAATTAACCAGTGTGAAAGTAAAATACATCAACACGAGACTGGGACGTGAAACAGGACATGAGACGGCATATTTTCTGATCTTTTTTTTTTTTTTTTTTAAGTGGTCGCGCAAGTACCATTTTTCCCCGACAGTATTTAGGTGCGCTTGCGGGTGTGTTGTTCACTGTGCAGGTGTACATGTGCAACACGTGGTAATTTGCACTCCTCATGCAAAGTATCCGTATGGGAATTTTTCTGAACATACCCACCAGGAAACCATCTAATAATTTTCCTGGAGAGAGACATGAATAGGGGTCCTATTTGGCATACAGCTAGTAGGGTGCTGAAAAGTGAAGTCAGTGCGGTTCTCGTTCAGAAAGCAGCGAGGACATTGACAGAGACGCTACTGAGCCGATAGTGACAGAGTGTCCCACAAACTTCATATACAGGTAATGCCTGTCGTTAGACTCTTAACAGAACGTTGGATGATCTTACTGCTTTTATATAACATAGCATAATTATAACATGTCACATATTTCTGGATTTAACTGAATCGGTAACACTGCACATTACGTCATCGATGCATGTGAAGTAGTGCAGGTCATTAGACGGCCACCAGTTTTATCACGTTGGCGACCATTTTCTTGTAAACCTGCAGTCTTGCGTATTTTGGTGTTTAAATTGTTCTATATTTGAATGCGTGTGTGTGTTTGTGTGTGTCAGAGTGTGTAAGTGTCCAACGTGTTTATGATACGTCTTGGTTCTCACTTGCCCCTCTGGTGGTGTTTTAGTGTTCTGTTTCCCTAGGTTTATTACTTGATCAGTGTCCCGTTTCCTTGGTGCGGAGAGTTTTTCCTTTACGAGTTTTTTCCCCCTGTTTATCTAAGTACGCTCGCTTTCCCCTTCGTTAACTGCGATGTCTTGACTTGGTAAAGTGCATTTCTGAGCTGCTTTTTAGTAAATTCCGACCAGAACCGTCTTGTTGGCATTCCCTTGTGAATCATCTTCTGCCTGTACGTCTAGCCTCGTCTTCTCTCTTTGAGCATTCTATAAACCTGAGCCCTCCAAGTAAACAACCCTGGTTCGCTCATGGATCCAGTTTGCCAAGTCCTCCTTGACAGTATCCATGGCAGGGGAGTGGTTTATTTATTTATTTTGTATCCCCCATGCGAAGTAAAACTGCTCATGCACAACAGGAAAAATATATTTACTGCAAAGCCGTAATACTCATAGTACAGAAATACGAGTTCACAAAGGTTCACTTCCAAAACGCCGTGATGTCAGAGAGGCAGCTGGACGGAGAGTAACGGCAAACACCACAACTTTCATCCGTGCAGTTAGTGTCACTTTCTACACAGAGTCTGTGATATTGACATGTCAATCAATTTTCCATAACTGTTACACATCCAATATGTCTGTAGATTAAGCGATATCAAAGTGGATGTGAGATGGGGAGTGGAACAGGGCACTTTTGTTTTCCTTTGCGACTTCAAATTAAGGTGGCTCCAGTTCAGTTGTTCTTTTCTTTCTTTTCTCTCTGATTTGTCTTGTTTTTTGGTAGTGTTTACGGTCACTTGCCTTTGCGTCTTAGCCAGTGGTGTGTGTGTGTGTGTGTGTGTGTGTGTGAGAGAGAGAGACTGTATGTTCTCTATGCATGCACACAACCTAGCACACAGGTGGATATCAATAGTCATCATGCAAAGTACAAGACTGGAAATTTGATTGACATGTGAACCAAAAAGGCATCAGAGGGCAACCCATTCTTTTTGCGTACAAGATGTATTTGTTTTTCGTTTTCTTTTCAGCTTTCCTCCTACAAAGTCTGGCCGGACGTTTATCAGTAGGTGAAACAGGTATACGGGGCAAAGAACAATATTCAATTCTGTCTAATTATTAAAAAGCGCATTCTGCTGGTGCTCTCGTTCCACAGATGTTCACCGTTTTATTAATCACCAGACACCCTCAGCACGGACAGGAGTTATCGTAATGAATTATTATCTGTTCATACTCAAATTAGAGGAGATACAAATTCTGCTAAGTTGCGACCAAAAAAATCAGTGGAGGCTATTTATTTATTTATTTTTCACACAACCTGATGGACATGCGAGTTGTGACCTTTAAGTCTAAATTATCACATCAGCGAAAGTTGTGGAGGAAAACACTAAATTCACGGGACAAATGGATTCGTCAACTGACATGAACAGGACATCATTAAGTCTACACTGGAATTGTATAAAATATCTTGCCTAATCTGACGTAGTGGCCATCGTGAAAGACAAAAATCTCGTGTAGTCTGATCCCTTTCACTTCTATAAGTAAAACGGGATATCTTTCTCCTTCTAAAACAATAAACCATTTCAAGACATCTCTTATATAGAAGAACTAACAGTTGCTGATTCACAAACTTTCCTCTGCTGGTGTTTAACCATCAGCCAAATGCACTCACTGAAATCTTTTTAACTAAAAAACGCAATATAGCTTATTAGTTTATAAACCAATATTCTGTCCTCACAATTGCGTACTGAGCAAGGCTAGACAGCACACAAATGAAACTTCAGTAGACTGTTTTCTTGTGTTGACTGAGTTTACTGAATTTTCTCTTCGTAAATACTAAATACCACTAAAAAATAATACAAACAAGATACAATATTGCAGTTTACATACCATTTCCCATAAGCATGAGTACACTGAGTTCATCTTTCCAAATATCAAGTGCCTCTATACAATAAACGAGCCTCCACATCATCCTGTATTACTGTTTTTCTTTTCACTTCAAATAGCATTCATGCAGGTAAATATTCGTGAGTAGGGATATACTGACATAAGTTTTAACAGTAAATAAGCTGAACAGATAAGCTAGCAACACTGATGCTACCTCAAGGAATTTCTCTGTGTAACATGCAACATCACTTTCTTACCACAGGTTTCTTAGCACAATGAATTACATTGTTGTAGAGTCGGTAAGTATTCATACTCACAGACATATCTACTCCAAGGTTCCGAGCGATCGAAAAATATCGTGTCTAATCCTCACAGTTTAACATCTTGAAAAGAATAGGAACAGATTCGCGTCTATACAACTTGACTTTAAGCGTAATACCAAAATCGACCAGTAGGAGTCAGTAATGCAACCACTAATTAGAAAAGCCAGAACAACTAATCGAAAGAACGTAGTTTATTAATCAGTGAAACACGTTTTGAAGTCTTTCCCAAAGAGCATGAACACAGACCCATTCATCATTCTTTTTTTTTTTTTTTTTAACATTTTCCTTCTCGCCTCTAACCAGGAATCTTTTCAAGCTCTTTTTATAGCTGGTTTTATTTCTTCTCTTATCTGATGAGTGGACGTCATTTTCTTTTACTTTCCCTGCTGTGTTTTTCAGTTATGCAAATGGAATTTGTTGTTTTTGTTGTGCGTGTGTATGTGTGTTTTAGGTAAAGCTGTCTTACTGGGGCTTTGCGACCTAACTGTACAGAGATGCTGTGAGGCACAAAATGCTGTTAGGGTTAGAGAGAGATTAGTATTCTTTAGTTACAGGAACATAGGAGTCGGTGGGATTTCCCTACTAAGATATAAGTATGAACTTGTTTGTGTGTGTGTGTGTGTGTGTGTGTGTGTGTGTGCGCGCGCGCACGTGTGTATGTGTGTGTGAAGCCTGAGTGTGTATGTGTATTTGTCCATAAGCTCGTGGCATATTTTTTTTCTCTGCAATTCAACATAAAATAAATTTAAAAACTGCATCACATTATAACTATTGGTCCTCCGTTACCAACATGTGACATATGTAATTAAATGAATTCGACACTTTAACAACGCGGCTTTGTCATCTTTGATGTTTGTATGGTGTTTATACTGACATCACTAAAATGGACCTGTCTGTTATTTAGATCCATCAGAGATGATTCTCATCATACATATTATCCTCCTTCTCTCAGGTCAGTGTCGTGTGTCTAAAATTATGTGAGGTTGTGTCTGACCCCCCACAAACGTGTGTATATATCTGTACATATATTTAATATGTGAAAAGCAATTAATATGATAGGTAGAATGAGTGATTAAAAATTAAATATTTACACATTTTGATACATTTCGTTAAGACACAGGTGCTCTTGATATCTGATCAAATGCCAGGAAGTATTGACACTAACAGTTGTTCATGTATTTCTGATTTTGATAACTGTGTCTATTTGTGTATTTATGTATGTATGGATTGTATGTATTCCAGTTGAGTCATGTTAACATTGTTCTGTACAGGACTCTTCATACTGTCTACATGTGGTCCTCGTCAGTATCACTTTGTGAATGAGTTAAAGACCTGGACTGAAGCACAGACATACTGCAGAGAGCACTACACTGACCTGGCCACTATTGACAACCAAGAGGACACAGATGAGCTGATTAAAACTGTTAAAGGAGATGCTGGGCGTGTTTGGATTGGACTGGAGAGGAGGTGGCAGTGGTCTCTGGGAGATCCAGTATTCTACAGAGAGGGAGAAATGGAGTTTATAAACTGGAACCACGGAGAACCAAATAATCTCGAGACTGAGAAATGTACTGAGATGACAGCTCATGAAAAATGGAATAATGAGCCATGTAATAAGGAGAAAATGTCTGTGTGTTATGATGGTGATTACTCTTTATTCATTACTCCAGTTGGTCAAATCATATAAGAATTGAAATTTTCTTGCCATGAAATTAAGATATTTGTCAAGTTGAAAGACAAGTCCAAACAGGACCAAAATAACCCCAAAATTCAAATTAATTAGCACAAATGTCAGATGTATGTGATTATATTTTAACACAATCAAAATTTCCAAAAAGAATAGAAAAAAACCTTAAAACATATTTAAAAATGATGTATGTTATTAACAAACTGAATCATGACTGTCTGCGATGGACTGGTGTTTCCCCACCTTTCACCCTATGAGCGCTGGAATAGGCTCCAGCACCCCCCGTAACCCTAAATAGGTTAAGCGGCGTGGATAATGAGTGAGAGTGAGAGTGAATCATGACTGTACAAATCATAATGAAATGAAAGATTCTGGGAATCTCAGAGATTAAGAAAATCTTTGTCTTCCAGAGGGAAAGGTCAGCAGTGAGAGATACATAGTGATTACTCAGGCCAAAAACTGGAGAGAAGCTCAGAGCTACTGCAGAGAACATCATACAGACCTGGTCAGTGTGAGGAACCAGACTGAGAATCACATGATATGGAGATTGCTAAAGGACAATAGCTCTGCCTGGATTGGCCTGTTCATGGACCCATGGAAATGGTCAGATCAGAGTAAATCCTCATTCAGAAACTGGGCACCTGGACAACCTGGTAATAATGTGGGTACTGAGAACTGTGCTGTCATGCAGGTGAATGGTGCTAATGTGGGACAATGGCATGACTTTTCATGTGTCAATGCAAAGCCATTTGTTTGCTATGAAGGTGAGCAGATTTCACTGCAAACTTTTCAATGTAATTTACTGATAGCTATGACCAAAAAAGAAGCAATTTTGTGTTGCTCCAAGAATAATTATTTCACATTATTGTGAAAGTGCTATGGCTGGGCTGTCTTTTAGTTTTTTATATTATTTGTAGACAAGCTGATCCTGATCAATGAGACTCTGACCTGGAGTGAAGCTCTGAATTACTGCAGAGAGCATCATGTGGACCTGGTCTCAGTTCACTCAGAGAAGATCCAGAAGTGGGTGATGAAGAGGGTTGAAAAGGCCTCCACTGCTCATGTGTGGCTGGGCTTACGTTACAGCTGCACTCTGGGCTTCTGGTTTTGGGTGAGTGGAGAATCTTCCTGCTACCAGAACTGGGCTCCAGGGAATGGAACTGTGGTGGAGGAGTGTGTAAATGAAGGAAGAACTGGAGCGGTTGAGTCTGGAGGAAACAAAGAATGGATCAGCTTCTCTGAGACTGAGAGACTCAACTTCATCTGCACCAACTATGAAGGTGTGTGTAGTTGTCTGTGTGTGTGTGTGTGTGTGTGTGTATGTATGTATGTGTGTGTGTTATAATTAAACACTCTGACATTCTGTTATTTGTTCTTTCTCTCATTGTAGAAGACTGACTAGATCAGCAAAGAACAACCGGACCTTTTACCTTCAGGTTCCATGTCAGAGGAAACAAGAGTGTATGCATATCAGCTTATTTCGTTTCCCTCCATATTCACCCTGTTTCAAGAGCAGGATAAAGCCATCCTGGAGTCATGATTTTTGTGTATTTGCGGTTGTAAATTAGTGATGCTCTGTCTTTACTGGTCTAAGAAAAAATGTTGCTTTTTTAGAACATTGTTTACAATTCCTTTTGCAGAGACACTTTGATCATGTTGACAATTTTTTTCAGACTTCCAGCCTTAATTAAAAAAAAATCACTTTGAACTATACGTGTTAATTTGAAACTTGAAGATTAAAACTTGTATTCACATGAAGTGGTGTCAACATTGTCTCATCTGTCATTACTGAAGTTATTAAGTTTATGGAACCTTCTTTGTTTAACATCATCGATAACATAATAGTACATATTTGGACTTTATAGAAGATTAAAATTGAAATAGAATATTAAAAGAAAGACAAAAAGGAAAACAGCATTTGTTAGTTGCAGAGGTAACTAACTGATCAAATAAACATATGTATAACTTTGTAAAGACAGAGTTACAGAGTGACATCATTTTGACCTCAGCATTGTCATTGGGACAGAGTGGGCACATGACCCTACAATGACCTCACCACTTGAACCTGTGCTGACCAATGAGACTCAGTGAGTAGAACAAAGGCAGTAGTTCTGCAGTCTCTCATCTTCAGTCAGTTAACCATTTCACATTCATTTCTGCCTACAAAACAAATCAACGAATAGGAACGAATATGGCTCCGGCAGATACTGGGCATGGTAGAGACCCACCATCTTTTCAATGCGACTGACATACTGGATCTCCTGGATGACTCTGTACTGGGCGGAGCCATCCAGGCAGCTTTGTGGACCATGGTAAACCTGGCTGAGTGGTGTCTTATGATGCGGGAGTGTGTCTGGGCTGTCCCAACCTTGCTAAGCCACTCCTCATGATAGATCCAGTCCCGGCCATAAGCATCACATATCCCAGTCCAGACCAAACGCTGAGGTGGGATGATGGTGGTAGTGATGTTGGTGGTGCAGATGGTGTGGTCTGTGTAGAGGATGACACTGAGGCAGTCGTGCGCAATCCAGGAGAGAGGGAAGTTATATCTGAGAAGGCATTAACTTTTCTGATTAGAGATACAACATGGATTTTGAAACTGTGAGAAAACTTCAACCAGATAATCTTTGTGTCGCATCAAGGATACGTTTGACACTGTCCAACTGTTATGGTTACATTCACATAATCGTTGGTCTTCGAGTGGTGCGTCTCTTTAAACGTTGCTTCTGTCATATACTGAGAGGTGTGTTGTTCCTTTAAGAGGAGCTATACGTTGCATGTATGTGACAGGAGAAGATGCGTAAGGAGTCAGCTGAGCAGCTGAGACTGACAGAAAAAAGAGGTGAAGTTCGAAACTAGTGTACGTGATTCAATTCAGGAAACTGACGAATTAAGATGAAAACAAAAAAATAACAAAATATAGCGTTGACGACGAGAATTGGGCATAAGTAAAGGACATTGCTTTCAACATCGATAAAGTGAGTGTTCCGATGTTCGAGTGCTTCAAAGACCCAGCTACATTAGGTCCAAGATGGACGAGATGGCTAACTTCGTGTGAACTTTTTTGCCGATGGGAAGGGACTTACAGTCAACGCTGATGCACCTGCTGCAACTAGGCGGCACAGGAGAGCATTGATTTTACATCATGCGGGGCCAGACGTACAAGATATTTTCTCCACTTTGCCTAATACAGGTGATGCTGTCGATAATGATGCTGCAGTGTGAGCTTTGAATGCTTATTTTGTACCGTGTGAATGTAGCTCTTGCACGGCGTTCATTTCATACACAAAAACAAGGGGAGACAGTGAAACAGTTTGCAACCAGACTCAGGCACGCGGCTAGGGACTGTCCATTTAATGATGATAAAGATCAAATTCGTGATGCGGTAGTTGCACGATCTCACTCTCGCTCGTGCGTCACACGTAGCAATGCTCTGACTACAAGGGAGGTGGAGGAAGCGTCAAAGACTGATCCTGAGTTGACTGATTTAAGAAAAGCTATAGAACCTGGACATTTTGACAAATGTATGGCCTACGCGCCTGTAACTAATGAACTGTATGTAGTTGGCTATATTGTCCTGCGAGGTATGGTATTACCAAAGGCCTTGCGGCCGAGAGCACTAATACCCGCACACGAGGGACTTTTAGGGATTGTAGGAACCAAACAACATCTGAGGAGTGTGGGGCTTAGCAGAATGTTCTCTATAGTTGTCAAGTAACCAAAACTGCAGCAGGACGCAAGTGCGCAACACAGGATTTTATTAACACAAAGGCAGAGGAAAATAAGGAACTGGAGAGTACGACATGGTCTGTCTCACAAATTCGTACAAACGTGGTTCGCCTCACAAGTTCGTTCAAACTGAGCTCGTCTCATAAGAGTATCAGGTAAAGTTCCGTGGTGCTAAACTAAGAGTAGACTTCGCAAAGAACGTGCAAAACTAAGGGGTTTAAATAAGGAGGAAAGTAATGAAATTAAAGTGCAAACAGGTGAAGGCGGTGAGTGGTGATCAGACCGGTGATAGTAGACCGGCGACGCTGAACGCTGAGTGGCTGAAGCAGACAAGGGGGGAGGCGAGGTCGTTACAATAGTATTAAGGTCAGAAGAATAGACACACACGTTATTACATGCCTTTGTCATCACAAATTCTTTACCCTCACACATAGCAAAGACCAGAAATCACTCATTTTCTCTCCTTTCCTAACCACTTATTTCGAATATTTCAAAGCACCTGACCACACATCACGCAACCATGCACTGCAAACGGGACTATGGGCAAACCTAACACTAAAACTTTAAAACAAGAAAAAGAAATACGTAGAATAAAAGTCCTTTACAATATAGCATAAATTGTAAAAGAGTTTGTATTCTGTTAAGAGTTTTCATATGAAGTGGAATCATCCTGTTATCCTTTGTTTACTAACAACGTGATATGTGTCCCAGTTTTTTTCCCCAACCCCTCCCTTTTCTCCCCTTCCTGCTTCTAACCTGGACTCTTTTTGTCAGTTGTTATTGAAATAGAATAGAACAGAATTTTGGGGCTTCTTTTAATAACGTATAACATATAAAATCAAGTGAATTTGACGTCTTAAAAATTCAGCTTGTTATTGTCACTGTTTCTGTGTGTGTTTATGATGAGAAGACTAAAATGGGCATGTCTGTTATTTCTATTCATCAGAGATGATTCACATTGTATATATCATCCTCCTTCTTCCAGGTCAGTGTCATGTATCTACAATGAATAAAATTTAGATACAGTTGTGTTAGTTTGTGTCAGACCATTGATGGTTAAAGTGCAGATATTTGTAATATGTTGACAATAAGTTGCAGGGAAGTGTTGATACCAAGCTTGCTCAAGAATTTTTTGTTCTGGTACTTCTGTCTTTTGTGTATTTTTCTGTATGTGGATTTTCTGTTTACCATTAGAGTGACAGTCATATTAACATTGTTCTTTACAGGACTCTTCATGTTGTTTACATGTGTTCCTCATCAGTATCACTTTGTGAATGTGAAGAAGACCTGGACTGAAGCACAGACATACTGCAGAGAACACTACACTGACCTGGTCTCTGTTGACAACCAAGAGGACACAGATGAGCTGATTAAAACTGTTAAAGGAGATGTTGAGCGTGTTTGGATTGGACTGGAGAAGAATGGTGATATGAGGTGGCAGTGGTCTCTGGGAGATCCAGCAGTCTACAGAGAGGGAGAAATGGAGTTTACAAACTGGAACCCAGGAGAGCCAAATAATCTCAAGACTGAGAAATGTACTGAGATGTTAAGTGACGGACAATGGAATAATGTACCATGTAATAAGGAGATAATGTCTGTGTGTTATGAGGGTGATTACTCTTTATGCATTACTCCATTTGGTCAAATCAAATAAGAAATGCAGTTTTTCTTGCCATGGAATTAAAATATTTGTCAAGTGCATTACTTGCTCATTGCTGACACTGAACATAAATTATTCTAACTAATATATTTATGTCTAAGAAAAGTCAGAAAGTTGACCCTTAACCTAACCCTAGATTTACAGTGTAATTATATGCAAAATCCAAGATTTTGTCTTACAGTGAAAAAAAAGCTAAAAATATATACATATACACACACACATATATATATGTGTGTGTGTGTGTGTGTGTGTGTATGTTTATAATGAATTCAGCCATGATTGTAAAAATCATAATGAAATGAAAGGACCTTGGAGATTAATAAAATATTTGTCTTTTAGAGAGAAAGGTCAGCAGTGGGAGGTACATAGTGATTAATGAGACCAAAACCTGGAGAGAAGCTCAGAGCTACTGCAGAGAACATCACACAGACCTGGTCAGTGTGAGGAACCAGACTGAGAATGACATGATATGGAGTTTGATAAAGGACAGTACTGAAGCCTGGATTGGTCTGTTCATGGACTCATGGAAATGGTCAGATCAGAGTAACTCCTCATTCAGAAACTGGGCATTTGGACAACCTGATAATAATTGGGGTTATGAGAACTGTGCTGTCATGCAGGTAACCGTCGATGAACTGGGACAATTGCATGACTATCCATGTGATATCGAAAAACCATTTGTTTGCTATGAAGGTGAGCTGAGTCATTGTAAGTTTTTCAATGTAATTTATTGAGATATAACTACATGTACTGAATACTATGAATAGCTATGATCAAAACAGTAGCAATGACATTACTTAAAAATGAAAAGTGACATTAAAATAACAATTTGTTTGTTCTGAGGTTGAGTTTATTTGTTATTACTTTTCAAATGTAATTAATTGAGACGTGATTAAATTTGCTATGTAAAACAAATGGCAATGACTAAAACAACACGTAGTAACAGTAGGCTTAGCCCAAGAAGAATAATTTGTTTCACATTATTTTTAATGCATGATTCATGGGGTGTGTTTTATTATAGATTAGCTGGTGTGCGTGTGTGTGTGTGTAATCATAAAACATTGTGACGTGCAGTTATTTTAAACTGTCATTGTTATAGTACATCTTCTCATGACACACAGTCAATACTGAATTGTTATAGTACATCTTCTCATGACACACAGTCAATACTGAATTGTTATAGTACATCTTCTCATGACACACAGTCAATACTGAATTGTTATAGTACATCTTCTCATGACACACAGTCAATACTGAATTGTTATAGTACATCTTCTCATGACACACAGTCAATACTGAATTCATCACACAGATTTGTCCTGGACCTCAGCATCAGTTTTCAGCACCATGTTTTAAATTACAGGCTTTATGTAATCAGACCTATGACTTCTTAAATGAGCTCTGAACAAAAATGTGAATGTGTGAGTGTGCATCAGGGTTCCTGCATGAACTGTTTGCTCTGTTGTGCCCCTGCTGGTCATGTCTGGTATTAGGTGTCATTTGTTTTTGGGTTTTGGTTTTGTGCTTTTGTTTATTTTGGTTTTCCATTTGCTCTGGCCCCGCCCCTCACTTATTGTGTCATTGTGCTCACCTGTCTCTCGTTGAAGTTGTATTAGTCTGTCTATTTAAAACCTGCCTGTTCTACCCTTTGTTAGTCAGTTTGTACTGCTCCCCCCCCCCCCCGCCTCCCTCCCTCCCTCCCTCCCTCCCTCCCTCCCTCCCTCCCTCCCTCCTCCCCTCTCCCTCCCTCCCTCCCTCGGTGTGTTGTACCAGCCTTTTCATATTCTGATTGCCCTCTGTGTTTTACCTCTGCCTGTTTTTTTTGGACTATTTTTGCCTGTTGGATTTTGCCTCTTCTGCCTGCCTAGTCCTGTACCTGTTTTTGACCCTTTTGCCTGTCTCTGGATTTTGCCTTTGTCTGCCGTTTTGGATTGTTCGCCTCCCTCGACAGTTCTGTGGTATGACCTCTGCTTGTTTTTTGGATTCCGCTTTCTGCCAAGTGTATTGAAAGACTTCTGCCTGGCACAATAAACATCTTATTCATTCATCAGCGAGTCTGCAACTTAGTCCCCTGTTTTCCCTGACAGTGTGTGTGTGTGTGTGTGTGTGCTTTAAGTGCCCAGGACAGGCAAGAGAGTGAGGAGGATAGTGAGAGTGGAGCTGAAATCCCATCAGAATGTGAATGATCCTGCAGTGAAGGAGGCCATCTTACAGCAGGTGAGTTTCTCTCTCTTCCTAAAGAAGCAGATCAACACACACACAAACAATGCTCTCCTCATTAGAACAGAAATAAATGTACTGTATTCAGTACTAAAAGACTGATTCTGTTCTTCAGATCCATAAGAAACTGGGCATGTCAGAAGATGTCAAGGTGGCATGGAGAGAGCAGGCAGATGGAAAAGTCTTTCACTGGACGAAAATGGATCGAAAGAGAGAGAGAGAAAGAAAAGGGATGAGTTTTAGAGAGATGAAAGATGTTCAGCAGAGGGGAAAAAATACACATATATGTGTGTGTGTGTGCTTATTGTAAGTCGCTTTGGCTAAAAGTGTCTGCCAAATACCAAATTGTAAATTGTGCTGCCCTGTAGTGGTCATTTCTAAACATGAGAACAGAGCAGAGACATAAAGCTGTTCACATCTTTACGTCACCGCTTGCCTCCTCCTGCTCCTGTCAGCGATTTCTTTCACTTTTTTGACTTTCCAGTGTTGGCGCATTTTGGTCTTATCTGTTTTTAGCAGCTTATTTCTCAGTAGTCAAGTCTTCTTGCTTTTCTTTTGTCTTTAACTACAGAAAATAAAACCTTTTATTGGTATAATGAAAATGATGTTATTGAATCATTTGAACCTGAAAAACATATGCTTATGAACGTGAATGTACACGTGTGTGTGTGTGTACGTGTGTGTAAAGATGAATCTGTAGTGTGAACCTGTCTGTGTTATCTATAACACTGGTCCTGCTGGTTTGACTCTTCTGGGAAACAGCCATAGACAGAGTAGTAACATGATTATCAATAATGTTTATTGTGCTCCTAGTAACACTGATGTATAAGTTGATAAGGTACATGGAAAAGAGGGTTGGTTACGGGAAAAATGGATCGTAGAACGTGGTCTTTATTTATAAATAGTCCTGTATTTTGACTATGCAAAATAACATCCTGGTTCACAGTTTGTCTTTACATGCAAAGGGAAGGGGAATATTCTGACCAGAAAAAAAAATCAAAATTATTTTCCTGCGAAAAGTCAGCTCACTGACGTCTGCATTCATAACACCGTGAGGACAGAGAGAGAGGGAGAGTCACAGCTGAACAGAGAACATCACAAACTTCACACGCAGACACATACCTCACAGACAGAGTCATAATGCAGCTGTAAAATGCTTAAACATTATTATGACACATAACATCAGCAATGGAACTAAATTAGTCAAGTGGAAGAGAATCACAATGTAACAATATGAAGAGGGGAAGCAGGGCAAGTCGCTTTTTTTGAATCAAGTTAAATCAGCTTGTTTTGGTCAGTTTCTCTGGAACATTACCTCTCAGGAAAATAATGAACTCCATATAGTGTGTTGTCTGACAGGCTGGTCACTCTGGCATCAGTGCTCTGTGCATTGAGTAAACAGTTGTATGTGGTCAGGGACACTGTGGGACATCTTGGGTTTGACATTAACAGCACGACTTCAGTACCATGTATAACTGAGCCAGCCTGTGTCTTGTCCTTTTTTAAATTTTTTTACATCTCTATGTGCAGTCGACAGAAAGCACAAACTCTTTTGCATCTTGTCTTTACTATGATCAGGGTAAGGGAGACAGAAAGTCTGGTGTGGTCAGCAGAGCTCACTCCTACAACAACAGGTGTGTTTGTGTATGAGTGTGAGTGTGTTTTCAAACCATAGCCACCATTAAAAAAAAACAAAAAAAACATGCAAATTATTTTTCCTGCAGAAAGGTAACAGAGTGCATTGAGACACACTGAGAAGACAGAGACAGACAGAGACACGCCTGAACACAGAAAGAGAGTGAGAAGAACACACTTCACACGCAGGTAGGTTCTGTTCTACAGTATTGTTAAAACTCATCGGATCATGACAATATATAATTTTTAGTAATTACGACATATCGCTGTGTGCTGAAGTAGAACACGGCTGAAAGTGGAACATGGCTCCAACACGGCTTCAATTTTTCTCAAATTCGTTTTTTCTCAATCGCATGTTTCCGATTCCGATTCCGACATGCAGAGTCGTATTGATTACTGTCCCGATAGTTTATGGATTTCTCTCACTTTGCTCTTGTTTCGTGTCTGGTTTCTGCTGTGTTTTGGAATAACACTTTATTCGGAGGGCATAAACAAGCTAAGCTGAAATAAAGCACGAGGGAATGTATACACTGCCTCGTTGTGGTAAAAATAAATGGCGTGTTTCACTAAACTATCTCACGAGATGGTTAATAGCCCATAGGATTTGATATAGTCAGTTACAATCGCCGAGTGCTACAGTAACGAAATAGTCAAAATTGTGTGGAGACACAGACCTCTAACAGCATGCAGACCCAGTATATATGGAGAGGTACTTACTGTCTTACGAAATGTGTCGGTGTCACCTCTTTTGTTGCGCGAGTGCGCCAAGCGACGGAAATATATCCCGACATCCTAGGTACTCCATAATGTTCATGATCAGAAATGTTGATGTTAGAACGGCCAGTCAATACTATCCATTTGATAGACTTAAACACACTGATGTTCAATATTTTGACCAAAGAAAATGCAAATTAAGACATGAGCATTACAGAGTAAAAATGTGTGTTAAACTCTGATTCTCCTCAGATCAGCGTGTAATATTTGTTATATAGTGAACTGGACACGTATACTTTACATTTATATATTTATATAGACAACCTTAAAATGTACCTGTCTGTTATTTAGATCCATTGGAGATGATTCGCATTATGCAGCTGATCCTGCTTCTCTCATGTCTGTGTGTGTGTGTGTATGTGTGTGTACTCGGACAAGTGTAACTGTGACTATTTACCGTTCATACAAATAAAACTAGAGGATATGTGTGTGTGTGTGTGTAACCTATCTTAGTGCCGTAATCGTAAAAATAATCGTAATAGTCAACAATAATTGAGCACAAAAGATAAATTGAAACATTATTAAAATAGAGGCACACACAAAGATTTCACACACTCATAATCACAGTTATTTGTATAGAGCTTTTTATTATCAAAAATTCTGTTTACAATTGTAAAATATTGCATATATTACGCTCCTCTTGATCAGTATCACAACATCATATTCCACCTTCTGAATTCTGTCATGAAGATACTTTATATAAATCACTCTACATGTTTTATTTTACCACAATGTATGTGCCTCCTCTTTATCTTTATTGTCGTCTCTTTCTCTATCACTGATTGGCGTTCTTCTGAGCTGCTCGTCCATTGTAGCCCTTTGCGCGCACACACACAGACACGTACATGCACATGCATGCGAGTCTGCCGGTCCATACGCTCATGCAGGAGCATGAGTATGTTAAAATCAGCGTGCGCGTAAGTCACGAAAGAGCATGCCGACCTCTAGTGGTCATTTTAAAGAATGCATACCCAGCAGATATAATGTCCGTGTGCCTGTGTGTGTGTATTGGCCAGAGCTATTTTGAATTATGTAAATTTATTTCAGAGAGAGAAAAAAAAAGAGGCTTGACTCCTGTTGGCCCATAAGAAACATTTAAAACATTAAGCAGCTGATTAGGTGGGTGTGGCCAGGTTCTTAAAGGTCAATTTGGTTTTCAAATAATACGGCACTGCTACTGGACCCTAAAGTGGCAAAACGTCAGAAAGAAAATATGATAGCGGAGCACAAGAGTTCAAAGCAACAGTTTTTAATCGCTGTCATACATCGATTTGTCGAGGATCTGGATCGGAGGTATCAGCAGACATCTGGATTTTTGAACAATATTCCATCCATCTCTGCACAAGATCTTCACACAGGAGGAGCTGATCTCCAGAGGAAATATGCAGGTGATCTGGAGGAAGATTTTATGGACGAAAATCTGAAAATACAGAGATGCGCTGCAATGTATAAGAGGAAGGAAAACATTTACCGCATCCTCAGGAGTGTCAATAATTAGAAAATGTCAATCTATTGAATCTAAATCTGGTTTGGTTTTGTTATGACAAAACACAAGAGCGTTGAGGGAAGGGTGAGATGACTTACTCCAGCTCCAATGTCTGTGTTTTGACAGTTTTGATTGCATCAAACTACAAGTTGCGAAGTGACAGTGTGGCATATTGTCAGGCCTGGTGGAAGAGGCTGGATGTATGTGCAGGTCACTTTATTCAAGTCAAATACGATTACAGAACTGACAAACAGAATAGCCACTCTCCACAGAACAGCAAGCAACACAAGACAAAGAAACAAGAAAACCAAGGAGCATTCATGCAAAACTAAACGAGGCCTAATGAACTAAAGACAGGTGAATACCGAACTGAACTTAAGGGGGCTAAACTAAAAGGAGACTAAACTAAAGGGACCAACAGGACTGAACCAAAACCCAAGTGCAGAACAGAATCCAAACTGGCCACTAGAGGGGGAAGAAACAACAAAACAAAAGAACAAAAGAGACAGGGAGTGACACATATGGTATGATATCCTGGTAAGGCCAATGCCTTGGCTTTCCGTTTCTGTCTCATTCTGTGCATTTAGCTGCCAGATATAGAGAAAATTTTCCCCAGGGGGGAGGATGCCCCCGGACCCCCCCTACAGCTCCGGGTTTACTCTGTGTTCTTTCACCCTCACTGGGAAACTTGGTCCGACGCCACTGGTCTGTGTATGCCGGTGCATCCCTGAGTATGTGCGTGTGGGGTGTGTAATATTCCTATCACGCTTTTACACATGCCACTAAATTACTTTTTTTTTCTGAGAGCATAACTGAAATTTCGGGCTCTGAACAAAACACTTTCTCGACCGTGGTTCTAGACTCATGTACCACTCGTGGCTCAGATTATAAACTCAGTGAGGCTTGTTTTCTGTAACATCACATATGCATCGCTAGTGCAACATTACCACTGTCAGGATTGTGCTCAGAGAAACAGATGTCTGCTAACCAGATCAAATAGTCATTCAATTTTTTTTTTCCAGAATGCTGGTTTTACACTCTTTCCAAATCTCGAGTACCACGGTGCTTTTTCAATGCTGGTTTAACGCACAACACATTCACTCAAAGGAAAATTCAGATTTGTGTCAGTTACACAGCACCAAGCTCACCGACCAGCAGAAAAGGTTGTAATATTAAACTAAGAAGAACCTTTTTTTTAATCTTGTCCACCGGCTATTTATGATGTACTGTACAGTGCACACGACAGCAGTAACTGTAACATTTTCTGTGCTCATTGTTCATCTGCTGGAAACACAGTCTTGTCAACTTTAACAAATGTAACTGTGAGATTACACAGGTACAGAATGTATAATTGTCCAGATGGATGGACATGGGACTGCCAGTTGTGAACCGTTTATCCCAAATTAGGCTATTAGAAGAATCTGTGGAGGGAAAGATAGATTCCTGAGAGTAAACTGACATCACATGAATACAGAGATTTAGAGGAATTAATGTTTTGAATGAGAATGGAAAATAAAATTAAAACAATGAAACAGTATAAAATCGCTGCATCAGTACTGATCCGTAATGGAGCATCACATTATATATGTCATTAAATAAATTTGATAATGGAACTTTGTTACAATTAGTGATTGTATGGTGTTTAATGACAGGACTAAAATGGACTTGTCTGTTTTTTAGATCCACTAGAGATGATTCACCTAATACATTTCATTCTCCTCACAGGTTAGTGTATGTTTATGTGCAAGTGTGTGCGCTGGCACATGTGTCTGTGTGTGTGTGTGTGTGTAAATTAATGGCTGTTACATATTTAAAATAGACACACCATTCTTAACACTATGGTTTGACCTTTTGATCAAATCTTAAAATTAATATGCTTTTTGGAGATAATGAAAGTCATAAACAGTCAGTGTAGTAGCAAACATGTAATGTAACACAACTACTGCTTTAATATTAATTTCTGAGAATAAATGTTTAGGTTAGAAAAACAGGATGTTTTATTAGCATAATGCATCAGCATTGAGTGCAATGCACAATAAAGTTTAGCACTCAGGTCTCAACAAGCAAAAAAACAATAACTCTATTGCAGAACGACAGTCATTTTCTCTATTGATGTTAATTATCCTGCGAAATTGCTAGTTGTATTGCTAATCAATGTAGATTGACAGGACCAGGTTGAAATCAATGACAGATTTAAAGAGAGGGTTTGTTCCTCCTCTGTTTCCAGCTCACCAGCCACCACTGGTCTCTTTATATACGTATTATATGTCTTACAATACGTAACAGTTGTAATAACATTGTTCTGTACAGGACTCTTCATGCTGTCTGCATGTGTAAATCATCAGTATCACTTCGTGAATGTGGATACGACCTGGACTGAAGCACAGACATACTGCAGAGAGCACTACACTGACCTGGCCACTATTGACAACCAAGAGGACACAGAGGAGCTGATTAAAACTGTTAAAGGAGATGTTGAGCGTGTTTGGATTGGACTGGAGAAGAATGGTGATATGAGGTGGCAGTGGTCTCTGGGAGATCCAGCATTCTACAGAGAGGGAGAAATGGAGTTTACAAACTGGGATGAACGCGAACCAAGTGATAGTTTAGAAGACTGTGTCATAATTAGAGGAAATGGAAAATGGAAAAACAAGGCATGCACAGAGATGAAACCCTTTGTGTGTTATGATGGTGATTAATCTTTATACATTACTTTATCAGTCAAACCCTAAAGAAACAACAGTTTTCTTGGCATGGAGTTAAGATATCTGTCAAACAGAAAGATCAGTTAACAGGACTTTCAGAAATGAAAAATGACATCTAGCAGAGACAAATCATCTCAAGACTGAATTATGTGCTGTGATGAGTAATGATGGACAATGGAATAATACAGCATGTGAAACCCCACATTATGCTGTGTGTTATGATGATAATAATTATGTATTACTTTTTCCTACAAACCATACATAAATTGTTCAGTCTACTTTCTTACCAAGAGATTAAGATATTTGTCTGATGAACATAAAGTTCAGTAGGATTATGATGAATATGTTCTTATTAACTAGACTACAACATGGTTGCAAATTGTGCATTAAAACTAGGCCACAACATAGATTAAAATAAAAATAGGTAGCAAAAAAAGTCAAAGATATTTACGACAGTTATCATTACCCAGCTAAATTTGTTTTACAGCAAAAGACCCGACTGGTCACATATGTAATTATTCATCTTGTTAGTTGTATTGATATTAATCTTAGAGATTAGTAAAATGTTTGTCTTCCAGAGAGAAAGGTCAGCTGTGAGAGATACATAGTGATTACTGAGACCAAAACCTGGAGAGAAGCTCAGAGCTACTGCAGAGAACATCATACAGACCTGGTCAGTGTGAGGAACCAGACTGAGAATGAGTGGATAAAGAGTTCAATGAAGGACACAACTGAAGCCTGGATTGGCCTGTTCAGGGACTCATGGAAATGGTCAGATCAGAGTAACTCCTCATTCAGAAACTGGGCATCTGGACAACCTGATAATAGAGAGAATAATGAGAACTGTGCTGTCATGCAGGTGAATGGTGCTGATGTGGGACAATGGTATGACTTTTCATATGCCAGTGAAAAGCCATTTGTTTGCTATGAAGGTGAGTTGTTTCACTGCAATTTTTTGAATGTCATTTATTGAGATACAACAACATGCACTGAATACTATGAAAAGCTCTGCTCTCTCAAATACACAAGTAATGGCATTACTTAAAAGTTCAACATGAAATAACACTATGTTTAGTCCAAGAAGAATTCTTGTGTGTGTGTGTGTGTGTGTGTGTGTGTGTGTGTGTGTGTGTCTGTGTGTGTGTGTGTGTGTAGATGAATCTGTAGTGTGAACCTGTCTGTGTTGTCTATAACACTGGTCCTGCTGGTTTGACTCTTCTGGGAAACAACCATAGACAGAGTAGTAACATGATTATCAATAATGTTTATTATGCTCATATTAACACTGATGTTTAACTTCATAAGGTACATGGAAAAGATTAATATTGAATTTACCACAAAGATTGCTCCCAGACCTCAACATCAGTTTTCCAAAAATCACTCGAAATGACATTATGCTTTAAATTTTTAAGTCTTTCGGTGATTAGACCTATGACATCTTAAATGATCTCTGTACAGGACTGTGAATTTGTGCCTGTGTGTTTGTGCGTGTGCGCGCGCGCGCACGCGCGCGTGTGTGTGTGTGTGTGTGTGTGTGCCTTTTAAGTGCCCGGGGCAGGCAAGAGCGTGAGGAAGATAGTGAGAGTGGAGCTGAAATCCCATCAGAATGTGAATGATCCTGCAGTGAAGGAGGCCATCTTACAGCAGGTGAGTGTCTCTCTCTTACTAAAGAAGCAAATCAACACACACACACAGTGCTCTCCTCATTAGAACAGAAATAAATCTACTGTATACAGTACTAAAAGACTGACTCTGTTCTTCAGATCCAGAAGAAACTGGGCATGTCAGAAGACGTCAAGTTGGCATGGAGAGAACAGGCAGATGGAAAAGTCTTTCACGGGAAGAAAATGGAAGGAAAGAGAGAGCGAAAGAAGAGGGATGAGTTTTAGAGAGGTGAAAGATGTTCAGCAGAAAAGAAAAACAGTTGATTATGTTGACATGATCCTGAAAATGACTGGTGATTCATTTTGAGTAAACAATATCAAAAGTGATATTTAGTACATCAACTTAGTTACATGGATGCCTGCTGACCTCTAGTGGTCATTTTTAAACATGCAAACGGAGCAGACATACAGCTGTTAACACTTTTATAGCACCACATGTCTCTTATGGCTGATGTCACTTTCCATACTGAAATGCAGCAATTCTTGCCTTATCTCTTTTTAGCAGCTTACTCTTTAATAGTCTTGAGTCTTCTTAGTTTTCAACATCTTTCATTAGAGAAAATAAAACCTTTTATTGGTGTAATGAAAATGCTGTTCCTAAATCATTTGAACAAAATATATTCCTATGAACGTGAATGCACAGTTTTAAGGGTGTGTGTGTAGATGAATCTGTAGTGTGAACCTGTCTGTGTTATCTATAACACTGGTCCTGCTGGTTTGACTCTTCTGGGAAACAACCATAGACAGAGTAGTAACATAATAATAATAATAATAATAATACTTTATTTGTATAGCACTTTTCATACAAAGAATGTAGCTCTAAGTGCTTTTACATATAGGCAGACAGAAAATAACAATAATAATGATAGTAATAAAAAATAATAAAATAAATAAAATGGTAGTAAATAGACCACACAATAAAAAAGCAAGGATAAACCACATAATTCAAGGGACATAAAACAGGGGAGATTGTCAAAATTAATAACTAAAACAGTTTAGAGTAAAATAATTAAAAGAATAGATTAAATTAAATAAAAAAAAGAATTTAAAAAATGAGGGATGGATAAAATGAATAAAAACCATAAAAAAGAGAGAAAAACAAAAGAGAAAATTGCTAATAGTACACTAGACTAAAAAGGTATGTTTTTAGTTGCTGTTTAAAACTGTCCACTGAGCCTGCCTCTCTAATACTTCTTGGTAGGGTGTTCCACAGTTTAGGTGCATAGTGGATAAAAGCAGTTTCCCCAGTTTTATTTTTGGGGACTTCTGTGTAATGTGTAAATGACCTGCCATAGAGGACCTAAGGGCTCGTGAAGGAACATAGAACGATAGAGAATCAGTAATGTAAGAGGGTGCTAAACCATTAAGAGCTTCGTATACAAGTAGGACTTTAAAATCAATTCTAAAAGATACAGGGAGCCAATGCAGTGCAGCTAAAACAGGAGAAATATGCCCTCTCTTCTTTGTTTTCGTTAAAAGCCTAGCAGCAGAGTTCTGAATTAGCTGTAGATTCTCAGTTGACTTCTTTGGAAGACCAATAAAAAGAGCATGACAGTAGTCCAGTCTACTTGAAATAAAAGCATGAATGAGCTTCTCAGCATCCTGTTGAGTTAGAAATGGGCGTACTCTGGCAATATTTCTCAGGTGCAAGAAGGCTGCTTTGGTTACCTTGCTTATGTGGGGTTTAAAACTTAAATCTGAATCTAAAATTACACCCAGGCTTGTGACTTCCAGTTTGTTTTGATGGCCTAAGTGTCTTAGTCTGGTAGAAAGTGGGTCTCTTCTGGGTCTGGGGCCAACTAATAGTATTTCAGTCTTGTCTTCATTTACCTTTAAAAAATGATTACTCATCTATTGAGTGATTGCTGACAGGCAGGTGGTCAGGGAGCATAGTGCATTTATGTCATTTGGCTCGATGGAAATGTATAGTTGTGTATCATCAGCATAGCTATGGAAGTTAACATTGTGTTCCCTGATGATATTACCTAGCGGCAGCATATATAATGAAAAAAGAAGGGGGCCAAGACAGCTTCCTTGTGCAACACCAGAAGATATGTTATGTTTCTTTGATACACAATCTCCAAGACTAACATAAAATCCCTGTAATGTATGTTCGGAACCAGTTAAGAGCACATTCAGAGAGACCAACCCAGTTTTCTGGATGATTGATTAAAATGCTGTGGTCAATCGTGTCAAATGCAGCCCTCAAATCTAAGAATAAGCACTGAGACCTTGTTTGCAGCAACACTGATTATAAGATCATTGACTATTTTTGTTAGAGCAGTCTCTGTACTGTGATTGGATCTAAAACCTGACTAGAACTTCTCTAAAATATTGTTGTTATTTAAAAAGTGGTTTAGCTGATTAAAAACTACTTTTTCAAGTACTTTGCTCATGAAGGGTAAGTTGGAAATTATTTAGTATACTGTACTCTAGGTTTGGTTTCTTCAATAATGGTTTCACAACAGCAGTTTTAAATGCACTGAGGAATATACCAGTCTCAAGAGATGTGTTAATTATTTTGAGAACAGTTGTGGAGACACTATTAAAGACATTTTTTAAGAATTTAGTGGGGACAGGGTCAAGACAGCAAGTTGACGGTTTACTCTGTCTTACAATCTTACAGAGTTCTGCTTCAGTGATGCTGCTAAAGTTCCTGATACTTGCCGGCTTATTACAGGGTAGATCTTAAGGGTTCCTGGAGTTCCTGACAATACCAGCTCTTATAGTTTTTATTTTGCTGTCAAAGAATGTCGGAAGCTGGAGCGGGAATTTATCAATTTATCGATAGATTTGAAAAGTACCTTACAGTTGCCGTGATTCTCTGCAATGATCTTTGAAAAGGGGTTTGTTGGCATTGTTATATGTGGAAATGCGGTCCTTCAGAATGCCATGATGGATCCCTAATTTTGTTTTTCCCCATGCCTGTTCTGCTGTTCTACACAGTCTTTTAACATGACTATCAATAATGTTTATTATCCTCATAGTAACACTGATGTTTAAGTTGATAAGGTACATGGAAAAGAGGGTTGGTTACGGGAAAAATGGATCATAGGACGTGGTCTTTATATATAAATAGTCCTGTATTTTGACTATGCAAAATGAGATCCACAGTAAGGTTCACAGAATGTCTTTACATGCAAAACAAAGGGTTATTTTCTGACCAAGGAAAAAAAAAATATCAAAATTATTTTCCTGCAGAAAAAGTCGGCTCATTGAGATACGCATTCATGAAACAGTGAGGACAGAGAAAGACTCACAGCTGAACAGAGAACATCACAAACTTCACACACAGACACATACCTCACAGAAAGGGTCATAATACAGCTGTATATATAATACATCAGTATAATACATAACATCAACAATGGAACTAATTCAGCCAATATCAGAGAACAATATGTCATGTGGAAAAGAATCACAATATTACAATATGAAGAGGTGAAGCAGGAAAAGTCCATATTTTTTCCATGTGTCTTCACTAGGTCAGATTGAAATGAGGATGGACATTGTTAAACAGCTTGTTTTGGTCAGTTTGTATAGAACATTACCATGAGAAAATAATGAACTCCATATAGTGCGTTGTCTGATAGGCTGGTCTCTCTGGCATCAGTGCTCTGTGCATTGAGTAAACAGTTGTATGTGGTCAGGGACACTGTGGGACATCTTGGGTTTGACATTAATAGCACGACTTCAGTACCATGTACAACTGACCAAGCCTGTGTCTTGTCCTTTTTTTTAATTTTATTATTTTTATTTTTTCATATAATTCTTTTTTTTTCTTTAGCCCTGCGTGCAGTCAACATAAAGCATCAACTTTTTTGCATCTTGCTTTACTATGATCAGAGAGACGGAGAGAGACAGTGTGACATGGTCAGCAGAGCTCACACCTGTAAAACAAAAACAAAACAAAAAACGAAAAACAACAAAAGAAAAAGATTCAAATAATTTTTCCTGCAGTGAGGGAACAGATAGAGAGGGCACTGAGATACAGGTGCGGCACACTGTGCATTTTATTTGTGTGTCTTGTTTCGTCCTTGTCTTGTTTTTTCTCCCTGTCCCTTCTTCGCTCTCCTATAGTATCCAGCAGCGGCATGAACCAGCTCCCAATCGTCATCTGGACTGATGTTGCGCCCCGCCTCCTCCTCCCGACCGACCTACCAGGGACGGAGTGCCCCTTTCGCCTCTGCCAACCGGAGACGGGGCGCCATAAATTTAAAGAAGCTGGATGTGCTGTGGGCAGCACGGTGGCGCAGTGGGTAGCGCTGTTGCCTCACAGCAAGAAGGTTTCGGGATTGGTTCCCGGCCGGGTGGCCAGGGTCCTTTCTGTGTGGAGTTTGCATGTTCTCCCCATGTCTGCGTGGGTTTCCTCCCACAGTCCAAAGACATGCAGGTTAGGTGAATTGGAGACACTAAATTGCCCTTAGGTATGAATGAGTGTGTGTGTCTGCCCTGCGATAGACTGGCGACCTGTCCAGGGTGTTTCCCTGCCTTTTGCCCTATGAGCACTGGGATAGGCTCCAGCCCCCCCCCCCCCCGTGACCCTAATCAGGATAAGCGGCTTAGATAATGAGTGAGTGGATGTGCTGTGTTTCACATTTCGATCTTGTGTTTTCGTGTTTTTTGCTATTTAACAAACTTGCCTTTCTGTGTATGACTTTGTATTTTTGTTACCAACTTTGTTTGTGGATTGCACATTGGTTGTGTCTGACTATCCTGGGAGAAGGACAGATAATGCAGGGGATCCCCGCGGTCTTTCACCGTGTATAGGGATAGGTTATAGGCGGGTGCCACTTGTGTATATTTTGTTATTAGACAGATAGTGTAGTTAGGTTTCCTTTGGCTCTGCCACCTTTTTGTTTGTAGTTCAGTGTGTAATTTTTCCATGTAGGTATTTAGGGTGTTTTTTGTTTTGCTAGTTTCTTTCCTTTGGCACCATCTGTCATCCTCTCCCCATTCCCGTGTGTATTTGTATTGTGAATAGTTTTGCATATATTTGTAAATATTATTGCTATTCTTTGTTGCCCAGATGAGTATGAATGAAAGACAATATATAAATAAAAATCTTATAAGGAAGAAAAGAGACAAAAAACAAGAGAAAAATAACAGTTGAGGTAGAACCATGACAGTGAGGTAGATCTATGACAAGTAACTTAGTATTGGAGTATTAGCATTTAAGTTACATGTGCAGTTTTTACAGTGAATGTGCAATGTTGCAGTTACATGTGCAGTATGTGCAGGGGGGCAGAGAGCAGCAGTCATAAAGTGCACTGTGCAATATTGCACGATGACAGTAGTGGGACAGCAGCGCTAACAGCTGTGTTGTGCGTGTGGAGTTGAGTAGTGTTCATTAAGTAATGTGTATGTGTCAGCCAGTGGTCCTCCAGTCAAAGAGGTTGGAAGGGGCCATGTGTGAAAGAGTCATTCACAAGCCTCATTGCCTGTGGATAGAAGCTGTTTGTCAGTCTTGATGTCCTGGACTTCACACTTCTATAGCACTTGCCTGATGGTAGAAGTGTGAAGAGGTTATGTTGGGGGTGTGTACTGTCCCTGATGATGTTGTGGGCCCTCCTGATGACCCTGGTGTTGTAGGTGTCCTGCAGCAGAGGGAAGGCTGCTCCTGAGATGGACTGAGCAGATTTAATCACGCGCTGGAGCGCCTTCCTGTCCTGAGCAGTGCAGTTTCCATACCAGACTGTGATGGAGCTGGTAAGGACACTCTCGATCATACTTCTGTAGAAGTTACCGAGAATTTTGGCTGGCATGCCAAATTTTCTCAACCTTCTTAGAAAGTACAGTCATTCCTGATGATGTGCTGTGTGTTGTGAGACCAGGTGAGATCCTCACTGATGTGAATGCTGAGGAATTTGAAGGTTTTCACCCTCTCCACCTCAGTCTCACCTACGTGAAGCGGTGTGTGCAGCTCCCCTCGCCTCCTTGGGTCGACAATCATTTCCTTTGTCTTGTCTGCGTTAAGGGAGAGATTGTTGTTATGACACCAGGCCACCAGATCTGCCACCTCCCTCCTGTACGCTGTCTCGCCCCCCCCCAGTGATCAGTCCAATGACTGTTGTGTCATCAGCAAACTTGATGATGCTGGTGTTGTTCTGGGAGGACACGCAGTCGTGCGTGAAGAGAGTATACAGCAGGGGGCTCAGCACTCAGCCCTGGGGGGTCCCAGTGGTTACAGGTCTTGTGCTTGATGTCAGGCTGCCAACTCTGACTGACTGGGGTCTGTCTGTTAGGAAGTTCAGTACCCAGTTACAAAGGGTGGATGTCAGTCCCAGGGTGAGGAGCTTTTCAGAGAGTTTGTGGGGAATGACCGGATTGAATGCTGAGCTGCAGTCAATAAACAGCATTCTGACATACGTGTCCTTGCCCTCTAGGTGTGTGAGGGCTGTGTGTATGGCAGTGCTGACTGCATCATCAGTGGACCAGTTCCGTCGGTAAGCAAACTGTAGAGGGTCTAAAGTGTCTGGAATGATCTCCTGGCTGTGTCTCATAATTATCCTTTCAAAACACTTCATCACAATTGGAGTGAGTGCCACAGGGCGATAGTCATTCAGGCAGGTCATGGTGCTTTTCTTTGAGAGGGGCACAATGGTGGTGGACTTGAAGCAGGAGGGCACAGAGGCCTGCTGATTGAATATGTCTGTAAACAGATCAGCCAGCTCTACTGAGCAAACCCTGAGTGCACGCCCTGGGATGTTGTCTGGGCCAGCCGCCTTCTGTGGGTTTATTCTCCTAAGAGCCACACACACATCTGCTGCAGACACGGTGAGTGATGAGTTCTGTGCGCTCTCTGTGGCCAAGGCCTCTCTCTGTTGTTCCGTGTTGAGGGCCTCAAAGCGAACGTAGAACTCATTCAGCTCATCTGGCAGTGTGGCATGGCTGGTTGTGACCACCCTGCTCCTCTGCTGGTAGTCTGTGATGTGCTGCAGGCCCTGCCACATGCGCCGGGAGTCAGCAGTGGTGTAGTATCCCTCCAGCTTCAGTCTGTATTGTCTCTTGGCCTCTCTGATAGATTTGCGCAGGTCATATCTGGCCTTTTTGTACTCTTCAGCGTTGCCTGAGACCAATGCAGTGGAGCGAGCACGTAACATGGATCGGACTTCCCTGTTTATCCAAGCTTTCTGGTTGGGATATTTTCTGCAGTGTTTAGTGGGAACAATGTTCTCAATACAGGTACTGATGTAGCCAGTTACCCCAGAAGCATAGTTCTCTAGGTGAGAGGTAGAGTCCTCCCTCAAAGCAGCGGTTCTAAACACATCCCAGTTTGTACTCTGAAAGCAGACATGAAGCATCAGATGAGTTTCTTCATTCCACACTTTAACAGTTTTACTTAGAGGATGACAGGATTACACAGTCAGAGTAAGTGTTCTCTGTTTTAATGACAGGATTACAGAGAATAATATAATGTGGTCAGTAACACAACCTTTGATATGTTTGATATTTAAATTATGTTGCCCACGGCAACATAAATGCGGTCATTGTTTACTTACCCTAATAGAAGAGTGTACACCGAGATGCAGGCACATAAAGCGCTGAGGACAGAGGGAGAGACATAACTCAACATAGAGAGAGATAGAACAGCGAACTTCATACACAGGTAAGAGCATCTCTTACATATTGGAAATGCACTATTTCCTTTGATTCTGGATTGATTTCTTTTTATGGTGAAACATAAAATAAAAAAAAATAGTCAGTGGAATAATATATGTTTTGTTTTTTTTTTTAAAAAAAGCAAAGTTTATTTTGTTAATCAAATAACCGATCACACTAATAATTTACAAATGTTGACATTGATGATAAAGAAGAAAATTATGATGGCAGTGTCGAAACTAATGATCTCAGATCTCTTAACACTAGATTACAATCACTGACTGAAGAAAAACAATTCCAATATTAAAGATGTTTGATCATTTGTATTATGAGAATTTTCATGTAGGACAATCAAGACATTTTTTCTATGATGTACAATACAAACAATTTAAGACTACAAGGAACAAAGAACAGTGGTTGTTTGTTGGATGCATAGACGTCATACTTGGGACAAGTGACCAGCTCTCTGTCACTTTGTGAGCCTGAGGTTTGAATATGCAAAGTGGAGCTCGCTGACATGCTGTGTAGCTCTGTCTATTGGCTGTTTGTTTTGGGCATCACTGTTGTTTACATGAAGCCCTCAGGGAGAGAACCATGTACTGAGTAAACAGTTATGAAGAGGGACACTATGGGACATTTTGGGTTGGGTCTGTGTCAGTGCAGCTACACTTAACTGGAACCTGCTGTTGTATATGGCTTTGACAGACTCAGCTTAAAGTAAATAAACATGAGAACAGATGAATGAGCTGACATTCTTGTAAAGAGTCATACATATTCTAATGTTCATCTTCACCACAAGAGCATAACTGGTTTGATTTTAGGTCTCTGAATAAAACACTTTCTCTGCTGAGGTTCTAGACTCATGTACCACTTGGCTCAGATTATACATGTCATGTCAAACATGTCATACCACCGTGCTTTCTCAGAACTGGTTTATCACGAGACATTCACTTGAGGGAAAATTCAGATTTGTGTCAGTTATATGGCACTGAAACTGTTCACTGTCCAGCAGAAATAGTTGTAATATTAAACTAATATTTTTTTTTCCTTTTTCCTGTGTGTGGGCTGGTTATGATGTACTGTACTGTGAACAGTACAGCAGTAACTGTAACATTTTCTGTGCTCATCATTCATCTACTGAGAACACAGACATTTAAGTTTTGACAATTATAACTGTGAGATTATAAGGTAGAGAAAGTATAACTGATTCCTGGGAGTAAACTGACACCACATGAATATAGGAAGAGATTCAGAGAAATTAATGTTTTGAATGACAATGGATAATAAGATGAAAACACTGAAACAATGCAATATCATTGTGCCTGTACTGATCCGTAATGAAGCATCACATTATATATGCCATTAAATAAACTTGATTATGGAACTTTGTTACAATGAGTGTTTGTATGGGGTTTATAATGACAACACTTAAATGGACCTGTCTGTTTTTTAGATCCATCAGAGATGATTCACATCATGTATTTTGTTCTCCTCTCAGGTCAGTGTATGTGTCAATGTGTGTATGCGCATATGGGTTACAGACTATATCATATTATACTGCTATACTATAAAATTGGTTCAAATTTATCTACTGACAATTAGTTACTGGCATTAATAGCATTAAGTTTGCCAGTTAAGTTCTTGTTCTCTGAAGAACTGAATTTATTTGTGTGTTTCTTTATATATGGTTTATATGACTACAATACATGACAGTAATGATAATATTGTTCTTAACAGGACTCTTCACACTGTGTGCATGTGTTAATCATCAGTATCACTTCGTGAATGAGTTAAAGACCTGGACTGAAGCACAGACATACTGCAGAGAGCACTACACTGACCTGGCCACTATTGACAACCAAGAGGACACAGATGAGTTGATTAAAACTGTTAAAGGAGATATTAAACATGTTTGGATTGGACTTGAGAGGAGTTGGCAGTGGTCTCTGGGAAATACAACATTCCCCAGAGAGGGAGAAATGGAGTTTACAAACTGGGATGAAGGCGCACCAAGTTATGGGAGTAGTTCTGAGGACTGTGTCGTAATTAAAGGAAATGGGAAATGGAATAACAAGGCATGCCTAGAGCAGAAACCCTCTGTGTGTTATGATGGTAATTAATCTTTACACATTAGTTTATCAGTCAGTTTCTTGCCATGGAATTAAGATCTCTGTCAAACAGAAAGATGAATTAACAGACCACCAAAAATGAAAAGTGGCATCTAGCCGAGACAAATAATTTCAAGACTAATTATGTGCTGTGATGAGTAATGATGGACAATGGAATAATACATCAGGTGAAACCTAACATTATGCTGTGTGTTATGATGATAATAATTATGTATTACTTTTTCTGTCAAACCATACATAAATTGTTCAGTCTACTTTCTTTCCAAGGGATTGAGATATTTGTCTGATGAAAAGAGAGTTCAGTCGGATTAAGAGGAATATGTTCTTGTTAACCAGACCACAACATGATTGCAAATTGTGGATTAAAACTAGGCCACAACAGAGATTAAAATAAAAATAGGTAGCAAAAAAAGTCAAAGATATTTAGTTATCATTACCCAGTTAATTTGGTTTTACAGCAAAAGACCCGACTGGTCACATGTGTAATTATTCATCTAATTAGTTGTACTGATATTAATCTTAGACATTAATTAAAATGCTTGTCTTCCAGGGAGAAATGTCAGCAGTGAGCGATACATAGTGATTAATCAGCTAAAACCCTGGACAGAAGCTCAGAGCTACTGCAGAGAAAATCATACAGACCTGGTCAGTGTGAGGAACCAGACTGAGAATGAGTGGATAAAGAGTTCAATGAAGGGCACAACTGAAGCCTGGATCGGCCTGTTCAGGGGCTCATGGAAATGGTCAGATCAGAGTAACTCCTCATTCACAAACTGGGCATCTGGACAACCTGATAATAGAGGGGGTATTGAGAACTGTGCTGCCATGCAGGGGATTGGTCCTGATGTGGGACAATGGCACGACTTTTCATGTGCCGGTGAAAAGCCATTTGTTTGCTATGAAAGTGAGCTGATTCATTGTAACATTTTTGAATGTCATTTATTGTGATATAACACAGTGACATTAAAAAACTATTTCTATGTTCTGATGGTGATCTTATTTGTTGTCCTTTTTACATGGAATTGATTGAGATACACTTAAATTCACTAAATAAAAGAAATGACAATGATTAAAACAAGGTGAAAAAACACTATGTTTAGTCCAATGAGAATTGCTTGTTTCACATTATTATTAACTTACTATTCATGGGGTGTCTTTTAGACAAGCTGATCCTGATCAATAAGACTGTGACTTGGAGTGAAGCTCTGAATTACTGCAGAGAGCATCATGTGGACCTGGTCTCAGTTCACTCAGAGAAGATTCAGAACTGGGTGATTAAGAGGGTTGAAAAGGCCTCCACTGCTCATGTGTGGCTGGGCTTACGTTACAGCTGCACTCTGGGCTCCTGGTTTTGGGTGAGAGGAGAATCTCTCTGCTACCAGAACTGGGCTTCAGGGAATGGAACTGGGGTGGAAGAATGTGGGAATCAGATAATTACAGGAGCAGTTGAGTCTGGAGGAAACAAAGAATGGATCAGCTTCTCTGACACTGAGAGACTCAACTTCATCTGCACCAAGTATGAAGGTAAGTGTGTGTGTGTGTGTGTGTGTGTGTGTATGTGTGGTTCTTAAACATTCTGTCATGCTGTTATTTATTCTTTTTTTGTTTTATAGAAGACTGAACAGTACAGTGGAGATCAGCTGGACCTACTAACTTCAGGCTCCATGTCAGATGAGATGAGTGTATGACTTTAACGTTACTTCATATCTTTCTATAATCACCCTTAGCCGCATGTAGTCGATTACTGTCTTTCTTTCTTAGAATCTGACTGGAATATTACCTTTGCATAGTAGTGCATTAATCATATAGAGGTTGTACAGTAATCTTTACTTTCTCATTCTCAGAACAAAAGCTTTGAACCATGTTATTCACATAAATGAAATATTTTTGCTTGTGTAGAAAAATAAGTGTGATATCTGAACATATTGACTAATTGGACCGGGCTCTGTTAGGCTCACTGTATTTGCAAATCAACAGAATCGAATGTGAAAAACACTTGGTCTATGACTATATGCGACCACATACACAGCCTGTACTGCTGGAATAAGAGCCCTCTAGTGGTCATAATATGTCAAAGCATGTGTCATTTTCATTTTATAATATCCTTCTTGAAAAAATTAACCAGTTCTGTAATTTATTACAATTAAATTGCGTATCTACATCAGAATTGTTTATGAAACAGTAACTTGTACCCTCACATTTTCCCAACTATAAGCATTTCTTTGGCAAGATCTCAGACCTGTACAACAGCATGCGGTTTTATTAAACTTCAATAAAGATAACAATTTAACCTAATATACGTTCTTCTGTCCGTCCAATTTTTTTGAGCACTTATATCGTATAGTCTCTGTTTTATGTGTGGTAAGCATTGATGGACACAGCTGATACTGCTGACGCTGGAGTCCTTTAGTCTTATCAAATGTATGAAATATACAAAATGATCCTCAGTAGTGGTAGATCCTTTTCATCGACCAGTCTGCACGATTCAGAGGCAAATGCCTCTTGATTAGTAGCTAACTGCCTGCCCGCGGCAGTTTCCAACACTGATCAGTCTTCTAGTCAGTTGCAGATGTCGCTAAAGGACGTCAGTGTCCCAGGTATTGTGAGTCTGACACTGACGCAAGATGTCGGTTCAACTCTGTTACTGACTCTGTTGGTGTCTGGAAACCTTGTTTATGTCATCATTAAGAACTGAGTAAAGGTGGAGCGAGCATGACTGGATGTTCCCTCAGTCTCTTACATCAGATTAGCAATACCACATGAGTGCTGGCCTTCTTGCTTGATTTTACAGGCAATGTGTTTGTTGTTTGGTTGTTAGGTCCGTGTGTGTGTGTGTGTGTGTGTGTGTGTGCATATGCATGTGTGTGTGTGTGCGTGTTCGTACATGTTTGTGTGTGTGTGTGTGTGTGTGTGTGTGTGTGTGTATGTCTGTGTGTGTGTGCGCGTGAGCATGTGTGTGCGTGTGCGTGTGTGTGTGGGTCTCCATATATAATGCTCCACTTGATCCATATCACAACAACATATATGCCACCTTTTTCCATATTCCACATTTTATCATGAATATGCTGTATATATACCTCACTCTACATACCTCATTTCACCACAATGTCTATGGTGTCTCTTTATCTCTTTTTCTGTGTAAGTGAATGGTCTTCTCCTGGGCCACTCAGCCACTGTGGTTCTCTGTGTTTCTCAATATGAGCACTGTGACCTGTGTGTTTAACAGTAGGAAAGTGAGTGTGGTGAGCCAGTAAGCATGTGTCTGTATACACACATGCGAACACATTCATGCGCGCGAACACATTCTTGCGCGCACACACACACGCACGCACACACACACACACACTCACGCACACACACACGCACACGCACGCACACACACACACAGGAATGCAAGTCTGACTGTCCACACACACTTGCATGAGCATGGGTATGTTCAAATCAGTGTGTGTGTGTGTGTGTCACTGACATCTGACATCATACTGACCTCTAGTGGTCATTTTAAAGAATGCAAACCCAGCAGGGATAATGTTGTGATTTATGACTGTCAGTGGCCCAGCTGATTACATCATACAGTAAAGCATTTATAAGTGAATTAACCATTTTCACTTTTAGATTCACATCCATCATCTGCCATGATTGCTTACAACAGTTTACATCTCAGTTTCTTTCATCAGATAAAATGACTGCTCTTATTAGAAGAGTTACATTAGATTTCTTTAAATTTTAATTTTATCACATGAAACAAAATCCTTTAGATGAAATGAGAGTAACAGTGGAACACAAGCATCAACTCTGAGGTGTTCCAGTGTTTAAAAAACAACGTTTGAAACATCTCGAGGGGTCTTTCTTCAGCTGCGTCCTGTCTGGCAGAAAAATAAATAAATAAATAAATCCAGTGGCGCACTGCAAAGTCAACAGCTCTGTCAGATAAGTTCTGAAACAGTCTTTTGGGATCCATAATAGTAAAAACAGAGTTATGGCCTATAAACAAAACCTGTGTGTATGTCCTCGGTGACTATAAGTCTTGTAAAATATAATGCAAACACAGCGAAACTGCCTCCTTGGCTGATCTATTTTTACAAAAGTTGCTCTCCACCACGTGTTCAAATACCCTGATTAGTATTAATGTGAGAGAAACTAAACTGTAAAAGGTGACATATAGTGGCAGACTTCAAACAAGCTGGACCCTTCACCTGTTTGAGCAACATATTAATAAATCAACAGCTACAATAGGAGCCAGTTGAACATAACAAATTTTAAGGGTAACACCAGAGATCTGGTGTGGACTGCTTGATTTATTAGGGCTTTTATTGCTTTCAAGCTTCCAAAACCTCGGAAATAGTAAAGGGTGTGTGTGTGACCACCTTCATCCCGAGGATGACAGGATCACACATTCAGTGTAAGTGTTTTCTGTGTTAGTGATCTGTTTTTAATGACAAGATTACAGTCTATAATATAATGTGGTCAGTAATGCAACCTTTGATATGTTTGATATTTAAATTATGTTGTCCATGGCAACATGCATGCGGTCATTGTTTACTTACCCTAATAAAAGAGTGTACACCGAGATGCAGGCACATAAAGCGCTGAGGACAGAGGGAGAGACATAACTCAACATAGAGAGAGATAGAACAGCGAACTTCATACACAGGTAAGAGCGTCTCTTACATACTGGAAATGTATTATCTCCTTTGATTCTGCACTGATTACTTTTTATGGTGAAACATAAAATTAAAAAAAAAATAGTCTCAGTAGAATAGCATAAGCTTTAAGAAAAAATGCAAAGTTTATCTTGTTAATCAAATAATCAATTGCAGTACCAATTTACCAGTGTTGACAACAATGATAAGGGTGATAATTATGATGTCAGTGTCGAAACTATTGATCTAAAACTATACTGAGATCTCTTAACACTACATAACAATCACTGACTGAAACAATTTTGACTCCAATATTAAAGATGTCTGATCATTCTTATTATGAGAATTTTCATGTGGGACAATCAAGAAATTTTTCTATGATGTAAAATATGAACAATTTAAGAGTAAAAGGAACATACGACTGTCGGTCTTTGTTGGATGTAAAGGCGTCACATTTCGGACATGTGACCAGTTCTATGTGGCTTTGTGAACCTGAGGTTTGAATATGCAAAATGGAGCTCTCTGACATGCTGTGTAGTTCTGTCTATTGGCTGTTTGTTTTGGGCGTCAGTGTTGTTCACATGAAGCCCTCAGGGAAAGAACCGTGTACTGAGGAAACAGTTATGAAGAGGGACACTATGGGACATCTTGGGTTGGGTCAGTATCAGTACAGCTATACTTACTACATACAGACACGAAACATGAAAATAAATTGGAACCTGCTGTTGTATATGGCTTTGACAGACTCAGCTTAAAGTCAACAAACATGAGAACAGATGAATGAGCTGACATTCGTATAGGAATCATAAATATTCTAATGTTCATCTTCACCACAAGAGCATAAGTGGTTTGATTTTAGGTCTCTGAATAAAACACTTTCTCTGCTGAAGTTCTAGACTCATGTATCACTTGTGGCTCAGATTAAAAACTCAGTGAGGCTTGTTTTCAGTAACATCACACAAACATCACTAGTGCAACATCACCACTGTCAGGATTGTGCTCAAAGAAACAGATGCCTGTCAGTCAGATCAAACAGTCATTTGCATGATGAATAATATGGATTTACACTCTCTCCAAACATGTCATACCACCGTGCTTTCTCAGTACTGGTTTATCATGAGACATTCACTTGAGGGAAAATTCAGATTTGAGTCAGTTATATGGCACTGAAACTGTCCAGCAGAAATAGTTGTAAGATTAAACTAATAATGTCATTTTTTTTTTCTTTTTCTTGCGTGTGGTTACGTTATGATGTACTGTACAGAGAACAGTACAGCAGTAACTGTAACATTTTCTGTGCTTAACATTCATGTACTGAGAACACAGTCATTTAAGTTTTGACAATTATAACTGTGAGATTATAAAGTAGAGAAAGTATAATTGATTCCTGGGAGTAAACTGACACCACATGAATATAGGGAGAGATTCAGAGAAATTAGTGTTTTGAATGACAATGGATAACAAGATGAAAACACTGAAACAATGCAAAATCATTGCCTCATTGCTGATCCGTAATGAAGCATCACATTATATATGCCATTAAATAAACTTGACAATGCAGCTTTGTTACAATTAGTGTTTGTATGGTGTTTATAATGACAGCACTGAAATGGACCTGTCTGTTTTTTAGATCCATCAGAGATGATTCACATTATACATTTTGTTCTCCTCTCAGGTCAGTGTATGTGTAAATGTGTGTATGCACATATGGATTACACACTATATTATATTATACTAGTATACTATAAAATTGGCTGAAATTCATCTACTGACATTTAGTTACTGGCATTAATAGCATTAAGTTTGCCAGTTAAGGTCTTCTTCTCTGAAGAAATGAATTTATTTGAGTATTTCTTTATATATGTATTTATATATGTTTATCTGTCTACAACACGTGACAGTAATGATAATATTGGTCTGCATAGGACTCTTCATACTGTCTGCATGTGGTCCTCATCATTATTACTTTGTGAATGTGAACAAGACCTGGACTGAAGCACAGTCATACTGTAGAGAACACTACACTGACCTGGCCACTATTGACAACCAAGAGGACACAGATGAGCTGATTAAAACTGTTAAAGGAGATGTTGAGCGTGTTTGGATTGGACTGGAGAAGAGTGGTGATATGAGGTGGCAGTGGTCTCTGGGAGATCCAACATTCTACAGAGAGGGAGAAATGGAGTTTACAAACTGGGATGAACGCGAACCAAATCATGAGAGTAGTTCTGAGGACTGTGTCATAATTAGAGGAAATGGAAAATGGAATAACAAGTCATGCACAGAGACTAAACCCTCTGTGTGTTATGATGGTAATTAATCTTTATACATTATTTTATCAGTCAAACCATAAATAAATAACAGTTTTCATGGCATGGAGTTAAGATATCTGTCAAACAGAAGGATGAGTTAACCGGACTACCAAAAATGAAAAGTGGCATCTAGCAGAGACAAATCATCTCAAGACTGAATCATGTGCTGTGATGAGTAATGATGGACAGTGGAATAATACAGCATGTGAAACCTCACATTATGCTGTGCGTTATGATGATAACAACAATAATATATTACTTCGTCATTTAAACAATACAGAAATTATTCAGTCTACTTTCACCACCAAGGGAGAATTCAGTATCATTTTGAAGAATACATTCTGATTAACTAGGCCATAACAAGGATTAAAACCCTGGATCAAAACTAAACCACAAGATGGATTACAATAAAAATAAATAGTACAAAAGTCAAAGATATTCAGTACAGTTATCGATACACAACTAAATTTGTTTTACAGCAAAAGAGCCGACTGGTTACATATTTAATTATTAATTTTATTAATCGTATTCATATTAACCTTACCAATTAATAATATCTTTGTCTTCCAGGGAGAAAGGTCAGCAGTGAGAGATACATAGTGATTACTGAGACCAAAACCTGGACAGAAGCTCAGAGCTACTGCAGAGAAAATCATACAGACCTGGTCAGTGTGAGGAACCAGACTGAGAATGAGTGGATAAAGAGTTCAATGAAGGACACAACTGAAGCCTGGATTGGCCTGTTCAGGGGCCCATGGAAATGGTCAGATCAGAGTAACTCCTCATTCAGAAACTGGGCATCTGGACAACCTGATAATAGAGGGGGTATTGAGAACTGTGCTGTCATGCAGGTGAATGGTGCTGATGTGGGACAATGGCATGACTTTTCATATGCCAGTGAAAAGCCATTTGTTTGCTATGAAGGTGAGCTGATTCATTGTAAAATTTTTGAATGTCATTTCTTGTGATATAACTACATGTACTGAACATTATGAATAGCCATGACCAAAAGACAAGTAATGAAAAAGTGTAATATTAAAAGTGACATAAAAATATGAAGGTGATCTTATTTGTTCTTAATTTTTACAATTTATTGAGATATAATTACATTTGCTAGGTAAAAGAAATGAAAAGATCAATATCAAGTAACACTATGTTTAGTCCAATAAGAATTGTTTGGTTCACATTATTTTTAATGGACTATTCATGGTGTGTATTTTATTATAGACAAGCTGATCCTGATCAATGAGACTCTGACCTGGAGTGAAGCTCTGAATTACTGCAGAGAGCATCATGTGGACCTGGTCTCAGTTCACTCAGAGAAGATTCAGGAGTGGGTGATGGAGATGGTTGAAAAGGCCTCCACTGCTCATGTGTGGCTGGGCTTACGTTACAGCTGCACTCTGGGCTTCTGGTTTTGGGTGAGTGGACAATCTCTCTGCTACCAGAACTGGGCTCCAGGGAATGGAACTGTAGTGGAAGAATGTGGGAATCAGATAATTACAGGAGCAGTTGAGTCTGGAGGAAACAAAGAATGGATCAGCTTCTCTGAGACTGAGAGACTCAACTTCATCTGCACCAACTATGAAGGTAAGTGTGTGCGTGCGTGTGTGTGTGTGTGTGTGTGCGGTTCTTAAACATTCTGTCATGCTGTTATTTATTCTTTCTTTGTTTTATAGAAGACTGAACAGAACAGTGGGGATCAGCTGGACCCTCTAACTTCAGCCTCCATGTCAGATGAGACGAGTGTATGGCTTTAATGTTGCTTCATATCTTTCTATAATCACCCTTAGCCGCATGTAGTCGATTACTGTCTTTCTTTCTTAGAATCTGACTGGAATATTACCTTTGCATAGTAGTGCATTAATCATATAGAGGTTGTACAGTAATCTTTACTTTCTCATTCTCAGAACAAAAGCTTTGAACCATGTTATTCACATAAATGAAATATTTTTGCTTGTGTAGAAAAATAAGTGTGTCTAAACATTGACTAACTGGACCGGGCTCTGTTAGGCTCACTGTATTTGCAAATCAACAGAATCGAATGTGAAAAACACTCGGTCTATGACTATATGCGACCACATACACAGCCTGTACAGCTAGCATCAGAGCCCTCTAGTGGTCATAATATGTCAAAGCATGTGTCCTTTTCATTTTATAATATCCCTCTTGAAAAAATTAACCAGTTCTGTAATTTATTACAATTAAATTGCGTATCTACATCAGAATTGTTTATGAAACAGTAACTTGTACCTTCACATTTTCCCAACAACAAGCATTTCTTTGGCAAGATCTCACACCTGTACAACAGCATGCTGTTTTATTAAACTTCAATAAAGATAACAATTTAACCTAATATACATTCTTCAGTCCGTACAATTTTTTTGAGCACTTATATCTCATAGTCTCTGTTTTATGTGTGGTGAGCATTGATGGACACAGCTGATACTGCTGACGCTGGAGTCCTTTAGTCTTATCAAATGTATGAAATAAACAAAATGATCCTCAGTAGTTGTAGACCCTTTTCATCGACCAGTCTGCACGATTTAGAGGCAAATGCCTCTTGGTTAGCCGTTTAGTAGCTAACTGCCTGCCCGCGGCAGTTTCCAACACTGATCAGTCTTCTGGTCAGTTGCAGATGTCGCTAAAGGACGTCAGTGTCCCAGGTATTGTGAGTCTGACACTGACGCAAGATGTCGGTTCAACTCTGTTACTGACTCTGTTGGTGTCTGGAAACCTTGTTTATGTCATCATTAAGAACTGAGTAAAGGTGGAGCGAGTATGACTGGATGTTCCCTCAGTCTCTTACATCAGATTAGCAATACCACATGAGTGCTGGCCTTCTTGTTTGGTTTTACAGGCAATGTGTTTGTTGTTTGGTTGTTAGGTCCGTGTGTGTGTGTGTGTGTGTGTGTGTGCATATGCATGTGTGTGTGTGTGCGTGTTCGTACGTGTGTGTGTGTGTGTGTGTGTGTGTGTGTCTGTGTGTGTGTGCGCGTGAGCATGTGTGTGCGTGTGCGTGTGTGTGTGGGTCTCCATATATAATGCTTCACTTGATCCATATCACAACAACATATATGCCACCTTTTTCCATATTCCACAGTTTATCATGAATATGCTGTATATATACCTCACTCTACATACCTCATTTCACCACAATGTCTATGGTGTCTCTTTATCTCTTTTTCTGTGTAAGTGAATGGTTTTCTCCTGGGCCACTCAGCCAGTGTGGTTTCTGTGTTTCTCAGCATGAGCACTGTGACCTGTGTGTTTATCCGTAGGAAAGTGAGTGTGGTGAACCATTAAGCATATGTCTGTATACACACATGTGAACTCATTCATGTGCGCACACATACATGCACATGCACGCACACACAGAGGCATGCAAGCCTGCCTGTCCTCACACACTCGCATGAGCATGGGTATGTTCAAATCAGTGTGTGTGTGTCTATGTCACTGACATCTGACATCATACTGACCTCTAGTGGTCATTTTAAAGAATGCAAACCCAGTAGGGATAATGTTGTGATTTATGACTGTCAGTGGCCCAGCTGATTACATCATACAGTAAAGCATTTATAAGTGAATTAACCATTTTCACTTTTAGATTCACATCCATCATTTGCCATGATTGCTTACAACAGTTTACATCTCAGTGTCTTTCATAAAATAAAATGACTGCTCTTATTAGAAGATTAGAAGTCACATTAGATTTCTTTAAATTCTAATTTTATCACATGAAACAAAATCCTTTAGATGAAATGAGAGTAAAAGCGGAACACAAGCATCAACTCTGAGGTGTTCCAGTGTTTAAAAAACAACGTTTGAAACATCTCGAGGGGTCTTTCTTCAGCTGCGTCCTGTCTGGCAGAAAAATAAATAAATAAATAAATCCAGTGGCGCACTGCAAAGTCAACAGCTCTGTCAGATAAGTTCTGAAACAGTCTTTTGGGATCCATAATAGTAAAAACAGAGTTATGGCCTATAAACAAAACCTGTGTGTATGTCCTCAGTGACTATAAGTCTTGTAAAATATAATGCAAACATAGTGAAACTGCCTCCTTAGCTGATCTATTTTTACAAAAGTTGCTCTCCACCACGTGTTCAAATACCCTGATTAGTATTAATGTGAGAGAAACTAAACTGTAAAAGGTGACATATAGTGGCAGACTTAAACCAAGCTGGACCCTTCACCTGTTTGAGCAACATATTAATAAATCAACAGCTACAATAGGAGCCAGTTGAACATAACAAATTTTAAGGGTAACACCAGAGATCTGGTGTGGACTGCTTGATTTATCAGGGCTTTTATTGCTTTCAAGCTTCCAAAACCTATAGTAAAGGGTGTGTGTGTGACCACCTTCATCCCGAGGATGATAGGATTACACAGTCAGTGTAAGTGTTTTCTGTGTTAGTGATCTGTTTTTAATGACAAGATTACAGTCTATAATATAATGTGGTCAGTAACGCAACCTTTGATATGTTTGATATTTAAATTATGTTGTCCATGGCAACATGAATGTGGTCATTGTTTACTTACCCTAATAAAAGAGTGTACACCGAGATGCAGGCACATAAAGCACTGAGGACAGAGGGAGAGACATAACTCAACATAGAGAGAGACAGAACAGCGAACTTCATACACAGGTAAGAGCATCTCTTACATACTGGAGATGCACTATTTCCTTTGATTCTGCACTGATTACTTTTTATGGTGAAACATAAAATTAAAAAAAAAATAGTCTCAGTAGAATAGCATAAGCTTTAAGAAAAAATGCAAAGTTTATCTTGTTAATCAAATAATCAATTGCACTACCAATTTACAAGTGTTGACAACAATGATAAGGGAGATAATTATGATGGCAGTGTTGAAACTAATGATCTAAAACTATACTGAGATCTCTTAACACTAGATAACAATCACTGACTGAAACAATTTTGATTCCAGTATTAAAGATGTCTGATCATTCTTATTATGAGAATTTTCATGTGGGCCAGTCAAGAAATTTTTCTATGATGTGAAATATGAACAATTTAAGACTAAAAGGAACATACGACCGTCTGTCTTTGTTGGATGTAAAGGCGTCACATTTCGGACATGTGACCAGTTCCATATCACTTTGTGAGTCTGAGGTTTGAATATGCAAAGTGGAGCTCTCTGACATGCTGTGTAGTTCTGTCTATTGGCTGTTTGTTTTGGGCGTCAGTGTTGTTTACATGAAGCCCTCAGGGAAAGAACCTTGTACTGAGTAAACAGTTATGAAGAGGGACACTATGGGACATCTTGGGTTGGGACAGTATCAGTGCAGCTACACTTACAGCAATAAAACATGAAAATGAATTGGAACCTGCTGTTGTATATGGCTTTGACAGACTCAGCTTAAAGTCAACAAACATGAGAACAGATGAATGAGCTGACATTCTTGTAAAGAGTCATACATATTCTAATGTTCATCTTCACCACAAGAGCATAACTGGTTTGATTTTAGGTCTCTGAATAAAACACTTTCTCTGCTGAGGTTCTAGACTCATGTACCACTTGTGGCTCAGATTATAAACTCAGTGAGGCTTGTTTTCAGTAACATCACACGCACATCACTAGTGCAACATCACCACTGTCAGGATTGGGCCCAGAGAAACAGATGCCTGTTAACCAGATCAAACAGTCATTTGCATAATGAATAATATGGATTTATACTCTCTCCAAACATGTCATACCACCGTGCTTTCTCAGTGCTGGTTTATCATGAGACATTCACTAATAGTTGTAAGATTAAACTAATAATGTCATTTTTTTTTTTCTTGTGTGTGGGCTGGTTAGGATGTACTGTACTGTGAACAGTACAGCAGTAACTGTAACATTTTCTGTGCTTATGGTTCATCTACTGAGAACACAGTCATTTAAGTTTTGACAGTTATAACTGTGAGATTATAAGGTAGAGAAAGTATAATTGATTCCTGGGAGTAAACTGACACCACATGAACATAGGGAGAGATTCAGAGAAATTAATGTTTTGAATGACAATGGATAACAAGATGAAAACACTGAAACAATAAAAAATCATTGCCTCATTTCCGATCCATAATGAAGCATCACATTATATATGCCATTAAATAAACTTGATAATGCAGCTTTGCTACAATGAGTGTTTTTATGGTGTTTATAATGACAGTACTAAAATGGACCTGTCTGTTTTTTAGATCCATCAGAGATGATTCACATTATACATTTTGTTCTCCTCTCAGGTCAGTGTATGTGTAAATGTGAGTGTGCATATGGGTTACAGACTATATTATATTATTCTATTATACTATTATACTATAAAACTGGTTGAAATTCATCTACTGACAATTAGTTACTGGCATCAATAGCATTAAGTTTGGCAGTTAAGTTCTTGTTCTCTGAAGAACTGAATTTATTTGTGTGTTTATATACGGTTTATATGTCTACAGTACATGACAGTAATGATAATAATGTTCTGTACAGGAATCTTCATGCTGTCTGCATGTGTTCCTCATCAGTATCACTTTGTGAATGTGACTAAGAACTGGACTGAAGCACAGACATACTGCAGAGAGCACTACACAGACCTGGTCACTATTAACAACCAAGAGGACACAGATGAGCTGATTAACACTGTTAAAGGAGATGTTGAGCGTGTTTGGATTGGACTGGAGAAGAGTGGTGATATGAGGTGGCAGTGGTCTCTGGGAGATCCAACATTCTACAGAGAGGGAGAAATGGAGTTTACAAACTGGGATGAACGCGCACCAAGTCATGAGAGTAGTTCTGAGGACTGTGTCATAATTAAAGGAAATGGAAAATGGAATAACAAGGCATGCACAGAGCAGAAACACTTTTTGTGTTATGATGGTAATTAATCTTTATACGTTACTTTATCAGTCAAACCCTAAAGAAACAACAGTTTTCTTGGCATGGAGTTAAGATATCTGTCAAACAGAAAAATGAGTTAACAGGACTACCAAAAATGAAAAGCGGCATCTAGCAGAGACAAATCATCTCAAACTGAATTATGTGCTGTGATGAGTAATGATGGACAATGGACTAATACAGCATGTGAAACCCCACACTATGCTGTGTGTAATGATGATAATAATGATGCATTACTTTTTCTGTCAAACCATACATAAATTGTTCAGTCTACTTTATTACCAAGGGATTAAGATATTTGTCTGATGAAAAGAGAGTTCAGTAGGATTAAGAGGAATATGTTCTTATTAACCAGACCACAACATGTTTGCAAATCATGGATTAAAACTAGGCCACAACATAGATTAAAATAAAAATAGGTAGCAAAAAAAGCCAAAGATATTTAAGACAGTTATCATTACCCAGTTAAGTTGGTTTTACAGCAAAAGACCCGACTGGTCACATGTGTAATTATTCATCTTGTTAGTTGTATTAATATTAATCTTAGAGATCAATTAAATGTTTGTCTTCCAGGGAGAAAGGTTAGCAGTGAGAGATACATATTGATTAAGGAGTACAAAACCTGGACAGGAGCTCAGAGCTACTGCAGAGAAAATCATACAGACCTGGTCAGTGTGAGGAACCAGACTGAGAATGATTGGATAAAGAATGAGTGGATAAAGAGTTCAGCGAGGGACAGTACTGAAACCTGGATTGGCCTGTTCAGGGACTCATGGAAATGGTCAGATCAGAGTAAATCCTCATTCAGAAACTGGGCACCTGGACAACCTAGTAATAATGGGGGTGTTGAGAACTGTGCTGCCATGCAGGTGAATGGTGCTGATGTGGGACAATGGCATGACTTTACATGCGCCGGTGAAAAGCCATTTGTTTGCTATGAAGGTGAGCTGATTCATTACAAATTTTTGAATGTAATTTCTTGTGATATAACTACATGTACTGAATACTATGAATAGCTAGAACCAAAACGGTAGTTATGATCTTACTTAAAAGTTTAAAATTGAAAGTGACAATAAAAACAATTTCTCTGTTCTGATGGTGATCTTAATTGTTGTCCTTTTTACATGGAATTGATTGACATACACTTAAATTCACTAAATAAAAGAAATGACAATGACTGAAACAATGTGAATAAACACTATGTTAGTCCAATAAGAACTGCTTGTTTCACATTCTTATTAATGCACTATTCATGGGGTGTCTTTTAGACAAGCTGATCCTGATCAATATGAATCTGACCTGGAGTGAAGCTCTAAATTACTGCAGAAGGCGTCGTATGGACCTGGTCTCAGTTCACTCAGAGAAGATTCAGAACAAAGTGAAAGCGGTGACTGAAAAGGCCTCCACTGCTCATGTGTGGCTGGGCTTACGTTACAGCTGCACTCTAGGCTTCTGGTTTTGGGTGAGTGGAGATTCTTCCTGCTACCACAACTGGGCTCCAGGGAATGGAACTGTGGTGGAGGAGTGTGTAAATGAAGGAAGAACTGGAGCAGTTGAGACCAGAGAAGACAAACAATGGATCAGCCTTCCTGAGAATACCAAACTGAACTTCATCTGCACCAACTATGAAGGTAAGTGTGTGAGTGTGTGTGTGTGTGTGTGTTTATGGTTCTTAAACATTCTGTCATGCTCTTATTTATTCTTTCTTTGTTTTATAGATGACTGAACAGTGAAGATCAGCTGGACCCTCTAACTTCAGCCTCCATGTCAGATGAGACGAGTGTATGACTTTAACGTTACTTCATATCTTTCTATAATCACCCTTAGCCGCATATAGCTGATTACTGTGTTTCTTTCTTAGAATTTGACTGGAATATTACCTTTACATAGTAGTGCATTAATAATATAGAGGTTGTACAGTAATCTTTACTTTCTCATTCTCAAACCAAAAGCTTTGAACCATGTTATTCACATAAATGAAATATTTAGTCTTTTGCTCGTGTAGAAAAATAAGTAGCACATCTAAACATATCGACTAATTGGACCGGGCTCTGTTAAGCTCACGCTATTTGCAAATCAGCAGAATCGAATGTGAAAAACACTCGGTCTATGACTGATAACGGTCTGTGCTGTAGATGCGACCACATACACAGCCTGTACTGCTGGCATCAGAGCCCTCTAGTGGTCATACTATGTCAAAGCGTGTGTCCTTTTCATTTTATAACATCCCTCTTGAAAAAATTAACCAGTTCTGTAATTTATTACAATCAAATTGCGTATCTACATCAGAATTGTTTATGAAACAGTAACTTGTACCTTCACATTTTCCCAAGCATTTATTTGGCAAGATCTCACACCTGTACAACAGCATGCTGTTTTATTAAACTTCAATAAAGATAACAATTTAACCTAATATACGTTCTTCTGTCCGTCCAATTTTTTTTCAACACTCATATCTCATAGTTTCTGTTTTATGTGTGGTAAGCATTGATGGACACGGCTGATACTGCTGACGTTGGAGTCCTCTATTGGCCAGTGCCAAAGCAGAACAATGAATAGTCCTTTAGTCTTATCAGATATATGAAATAAACAAAATGATCCTCAGTAGTGGTAGACCCTTGTCATCGACCGGTCTGCATGATTCAGAGGCAAATACATCTTGATTAGCCGTTTAGTAGCTAATTGCCTGCCCGCGGCAGTTTCCAACACTGATTAGTCCGCCAGTCAGTTGCAGATGTCGCTAAAGGACGTCAGTGTCCCAGGTATTGTGAGTCTGACACTGACGCAAGATGCCGGTTCAACTCTGTTAGTGACTCTCTCAGTGTCTGGAAACCTTGTTTATGTCATCATTAATGTCCTGTGCAGTTACGGTGTCATGCTCGTGCCTGCATCAGCTAAAGTACTGCGCTCAGTCTGACTCAGCTGTGACTGTTTGAGGGCCATCATAAATGATAAACCATTAGTGTTATTCATTGTAAAAATCATACGCGTATATTCCCATTTTTCTCTACATATGTCTAAACTAATCTGTCTAATCCGTATGTTGAATTTATTTCACTAATGTCTTCTTCACCCGTATTGCTATAACATAGTAATGAGTAAATAGTCTTTGAATGCAGCAGATTAAACAGATGATTATGTAAGGGATAATGTGTAGTCCACCGGTCATTATCGCAAAATAAATCCCGACAGGACTGGACCCCAAAGCGCAGCGCTTAGTATAGCGCTTACAAAGGTGCTGTTATATTCGACGCATTGGTCGCACAGCGCGCGAGCTGTGACGTCAACACAATGTCGTTACCGTTTACACCCGCGCTTGACTAGCTGCAGTCTAGGTAGGTGTGAAAAATACACTCTACACCACACCGAAGAGCACCGCCTTGACGTCATTTTGGCGCGCGCTGCCGTACGCAAGGGTGGCAGCGGCGAGCCTAAACTAGGCTTTAGGCTACCTGCAGACTCGTCGATTTGTTGGTGTTGCATATTAATAGGCTATTAAGAATAGGCTAATAAGAATTCTGTATCAGTTAAACTGAATGTTCCCATTAATGGTGCAGTTTGAGGGAATCAGTGGCACATCTCGGGAGAAGATGAAGTCGATGTCCCCATTCATTTCTTGTCTTTGATTGTCCGAAGAAACATTTTGGGGATCTTGTCGGACATACATATATTTCAGTTACGATAAGTGAACGGACTACTTGCGGAATGATATGAAAGATGTGAATCAGAGGCACAAAACCCGTTGCCAATGGCAGCGGTCTGTCACAATCCAGCCCGGTCTAGCCACGTTGTCCCTCTCTCCCGTTTGTGTCCTGTTCCTGGGTTCCACTCCAGATTTTTACAGTCACACCGATCACCGGCCTTCCCTCAACTCACCTGCTCACCATCTCCTCATTAGTCTGTTTTTTAAAGCCATGTCTCACCCATTCAGTCCTTTCCAGATTATCTTGCCAGTTTTTGGAAGGTTCTCTAGTGATTTCATGAATGTTCTGATTTTTGCTCCTGTTTTTTGATTACTGCCTGTCTCTTGGATTTCTGCTATTGTCTAGTCCTTTTTGGTTTTTGGTGAATTCTCTGGACTGTTTGCCCCTGTGTTTTCTGACCTTTGTCTGCTGTCTGTGAGTGCTGTGTTTGCCCTTTTGCGTTCCTCTGATTTTGGATTTTGGACTGATCTCTGGTTATTGAACTTTTTTGGGGGATTTTGACACGATTTTTGCCTGTACCTCTATTTTTGCCTTTTGTCTGATCACCTGTGTGTCAACTCTGGATTTCCCTTTTTGATTGCAAACACTGTTTACTGCTTTCCGATCTGCTGATTTTTTGCTCCTTAAAATCACCTTTTGAAAGAATCTCTCAAGAGTCTGCTACTGGGTCCATACACTGCATCCCAGGCCTCACAGGCTGTGACACGGTCATTACTTTTTTCGCAGCGGTTATTAATTTTTTTCATCGGTCATTATCAAGAGATATCGGACCACTGAACGTTGGGATGGCCCATTCAATTCAGTGGAACTTTCTGCAGCATTCTGAGCAACCGTATAATAAATACCTTTACAAAGCTTAAAATACAAAAGATCATCAATTCTTTTGTATTCTAAAGTTTAATCATTTTACCCAGCACCTACATACGTTTGTTATTTGAAATGAAGTATAAACAAAAGATGTGGTGTGGTGTGAAATGCTCTATATGTAAATATGCTATTAGCTTTGCATATGGGACTGGATTTAGACCTGGTACGACCAACATCTCTGGCATATCCTGTATGTAAATGTATCTATTCTTGTGTCATTGTTTGACTGGGAATGAATAAATCATTTTGTATGGCCTCATACACTGTTGTGTATGTGGACTTAGACAGGTATGGTCCACAGTAGAGAGTTCTGTTACGTGAGTTCATTTCACAGGGCTGTGATGTGGTTTGGTTGAACAGCCTACGTGATTCCAACCACATTAACAGACTGTGTACAATAAGCAGCTCTGAGTCTTTATCTGCCATCACACTAAATCTGTTGATATGCTTTTGGTAACATGACTTCGCTTCTGGAGTGAGTGTGTGTCTGACTATGGGTATTACGACTAGTTAACTGTGATGTGTGTGAGAGGTCAAAGTACTCTCGTAGCAGAGGCAGTTATTTGAATATGCTTCTGTTGTGTCCACATTCTGCTCCATCATTTGTTTAATGACCTGGGTTCACACGTAGCGTTAAACTAAGAGTGTGTGTGGAATGTGGAGACAGTTTGCCTGTTCAGAAGATCCACTGTGAGATCTTCATAACTGTATATAAACACAGTCACATTCAGCTCTGCCTCAAATGATGAGTTTTACACAGAAGAGCCCTTAAGAACTGAGTAAAGATGGAGAGAGTATGACTGGATGTTCCCTCAGTCTCTTACATCAGATTAGCAATACCACACGAGTGCTGGCTTTCTCCTTTGGTTTCCCAGGCAATGTGTTTGTTGTTTGGTTGTTAGGTGTGTGTGTGTGTGTGCATGTTCATACGTGTGCGTGTGTGTGTGTCTCCATATATAATGGTCCACTTGATCAATATCACAACAATATATATGCCACCTTTTTCCATATTCCATATTCCACATTTTATCATGAATATGCTGTATATATACCTCACTCTACATACCTCATTTCACCACAATGTCTATGGCGTCTCTTTATCTCTTTCTGTGTAAGTGAATGGTCTTCTCCTGGGCCACTCAGCCACTGTGGTTCTCTGTGTTTCTCAGCATGAGCCCTGTGACCCGTGTGTTTACCAGTAGGAAAGTGAGTGTGGTGAACCAGTAAGCATGTGTCTGTATACACACACGTGAACACATTCACACACACACACACAGGCATGCAAGCCTGTACGCATGTTCAAACACCCTTATTAGTATGAGTTTGAGAGTAACTGACCCATAAAAGGTGATATATACTGGCAGACTTAAAACAAGCTGGACCCTTCACCTGTTTGAGCAACATATTAATAAATCAACAGCTACAATAGAAGCTAGTTGAAGAAAACAAGTTTTAAGGATAACACCAGAGATAAGGTGTGGACCACTTGTTTTATCAGGGGTTTTATTGGTTTTATTGCTGTCAAGCTTCCAAAATAGTAAAGGGTGTGTATATTTGTGCGTGTGACCAACCCAGGATGACAGGATTACAAAGTCAGTGTAAGTATTCTCAGTGTTAGTGATCTGTTTTTAATGACAGGATTATTACTGAGTCTATAATATAATGTGGTCAGTAATGCAACCTTTGATATGTTTGATATTTAAATTATGTTGTCCATGGCAACGTGAATATGGTCATTGTTTACTTACCCTAATAGAAGAGTGTACACCGAGATGCAGGCACATAAAGCGCTGAGGACAGAGGGAGAGACATAACTCAACATAGAGAGAGATAGAACAGCGAACTTCATACACAGGTAAGAGCATCTCTTACATACTGGAGATGCACTATTTCCTTTGATTCTGCATTGATATTTTTTTTTAAATTTTATATTTCACCATAAAAAGTAAAGCCTCATTGGAATAGCATCAGCTTTAAGAAAAAATGCAAAGTTTATCTTGTTAATCAAATAATCAATTCCACTACCAGTATACCAGTGTTGACAACAATAAAGGTGATAATTATGATGGCAGTGTTGAAACTAATGATCTAAAACTATACTGAGATCTCTTAACACTGGATTACAATCACTGACTGAAAAAACTTTTTACTCCAAAATTAAAGCTTTTTGATCATTCGTATTACAACAATTTTTCATGTAGGACAATCAAGAAATGTTTCTATGATGTAAAATATGACCCAATTAAGACTAAAAAGAACATATGACCGTCGGTCTTTGTTGGATGCAAAGGCGCCACATTTGGGACACGTGACCAGCTCTATGTCACTTTGTGAGTCTGAGGTTTGAATATGCAAAATGGAGCTCTCTGACATGCTGTGTAGTTCTGTCTATTGGCTGTTTGTTTTGGGCGTCAGTGTTGTTCACATGAAGCCCTCAGGGAAAGAACCGTGTACTGAATAACAGTTATGAAGAGGGAAACTATGGGACATCTTGGGTTGGGTCAGTATCAGTGCAGCTACACTTACCACATACAGCAATAAAACATGAAAATGAATTGGAACCTATTGTTGTATATGGCTTTGACAGACTCAACTTAAAGTAAATAAACGTGAGAACAGATGAATGAGCTGACATTCCTGTAAAGAGTCATAAATATGCTGAAGTCCATCTTCACCACAAGAGCATAACTAGTTTAATTTTAGGTCTCTGAACAAAACACTTTCTCTGCTGAGGTTCTAGACTCATGTACCACTTGTGGCTCAGATTAAAAACTCAGTGAGGCTTGTTTTCAGTGACATCACATGCACATCACTAGTGCAACATCACCACTGTCAGGATTGTGCTCAGAGAAACAGATGCCTGTCAGCCAGATCAAACAGTCATTTACATGATGAATAATATGGATTTACACTCTCTCCAAACATGTCATACCACCGTGCTTTCTCAGTGCTGGTTTATCACGAGACATTCACTTGAGGGAAAATTCAGATTTGTGTCAGTTACATGGTACTGTAACTGTTCACTGTCCAGCAGAAATGGTTGTAATATTAAACTAATAATGTCATTTTTTTTCCTTTTTCTTGTGTGTGGGCAGGTTATGATGTACTGTACTGTCAACAGTAGAGCAGTAACTGTAACATTTTCTGTGCTCATGATTCATCTACTGAGAACACAGACATTTAAGTTTTGACAATTATAACTGTGAGATTATAAGGGAGAGAAAGTATAATTGCTTCCTGGGAATAAACTGACACCACATGAATATAGGGAGAGATTCAGAGAAATTAATGTTTTGAATGACAATGGATAATGAGATGAAAACACTGAAACAATGCAAAATCATTGCCTCAATGCTGATCCGTAATGAAGCATCACATTATATATGTCATTAAATAAACTTGATAATGCAGCTTTGTTGCAATGAGTGATTGTATGGTGTTTATAATGACAGCACTGAAATGGACCTGTCTGTTTTTTAGATCCATCAGAGATGATTCACATTATGCATTTCGTTCTCCTCTCAGGTCAGTGTTTGTGTAAATGTGTGTGTGTGCATATGGATTACACACTGTATTATATTATTCTACTATACTATAAAATTGGTTGATATTCATCTACTGACAATTAGTTACTGGCATCAATAGCATTAAGTTTGGCAGTTAAATTCTTGTTCTCTGAAGAACTGAATTTATTTGTATGTTTATATACGGTTTATATGTCTACAATACATGACAGTAATGATAATATTGTTCTTAACAGGACTCTTCACACTGTCTACATGTGTTAATCATCAGTATCACTTTGTGAATGTGACTAAGAACTGGACTGAAGCACAGACACACTGCAAAGAACACTACACTGACCTGGCCACTATTGAAAACCAAGAGGACACAGATGAGCTGATTAAAACTGTTAAAGGAGATGTTGAGCGTGTTTGGATTGGACTGGAGAAGAGTGGTGATGAGAGGTGGCAGTGGTCTCTGGGAGATCCAGCATTCTACAGAGAGGGAGAAATGGAGTTTACAAACTGGGATGAAGACGCACCAAAGGATGGGAGCAGTTCTGAGGACTGTGTCGTAATTAGAGGAAATGGAAAATGGAAAAACAAGGCATGCACAGAGATGAAACCCTTTGTGTGTTATGATGGTGATTAATCTTTATACATTACTTTATCAGTCAGACTATGAACAAACAACAGTTTTCTTGGCATGGAGTTAAGATACCTGTCAAACTGGAAGATCAGTTAACAGGACTACCAAAAATGAAAAGTGGCATCTAGCAGAGACAAATCATCTCAAACTGAATTATGTGCTGTGATGAGTAATGATGGACAATGGCATTATACAGAATGTGAAACCCCACATTATGCTGTGTGTTATGATGATAATAATGATGTATTACTTTTTCTGTCAAACCATACATAAATTGTTCAGTCTACTTTCTTTCCAAGGGATTAAGATATTTGTCTGATGAACAGAGAGTTCAGCAGGATTAAGAGGAATATGTTCTTGTTAACCAGACCACAACATGGTTGCAAATTGTGGATTAAAACTAGGCCACAACATAGATTATAATAAAAATAGATAGCAAAAAAAGTCAAAGATATTTAAGACAGTTACCCAGTTAATTATCCAGTTAATTTCGTCTTACAGCAAAAGACCTGACTGGTTACATATGTAATTATTCATCTTGTTAGATGTATTGATATTAATCTTAGAGATCAATAAAAATGTTTGTCTTCCAGGGAGAAATGTCAGCAGTGAGAAATACATATTGATTAAGGAGTACAGAACCTGGAGAGAAGCTCAGAGCTACTGCAGAGAAAATCATACAGACCTGGTCAGTGTGAGGAACCAGACTGAGAATGAGTGGATAAAGAGTTCAATGAAGGACACAACTGAAGCCTGGATCGGCCTGTTCAGGGACTCATGGAAATGGTCAGATCAGAGTAACTCCTCATTCACAAACTGGGCACCTGGACAACCTAATAATAAAGAGGATAATGAGAACTGTGCTGTCATGCAGGTAACAGGTGAAAAACAGGGACAATGGCATGACTTTTCATATGCCAGTGAAAAGCCATTTGTTTGCTATAACGGTGAGCTGATTCCTTATAAAAAATTTTGAATGCAATTTATTGTGATATATCTACATGTACTGAACATTATGAATAGCCATGACCAAAAGATACGTAATGATATTACTTAAAAGTTTAAAATTGAAAGTGACATTAAAAAACAATTTCTCTGTTCTGATGGTGATCTTATTTGTTGTCCTATTTACATGGAATTTATTGAGATACAATTAAATTCACTAAGTAAAAGAAATGACAATAACTAAAACAATGTGAATTAACACTCTGCTTAGTCCAATAAGAACTGCTTGTTTCACATTATCATTAATGCACTATTCATGGGGTGTCTTTTAGACAAGCCGATACTGATCAATATGAATCTGACCTGGAGTGAAGCTCTAAATTGCTGCAGAGGGCATCGTATGGACCTGGTCTCAGTTCACTCAGAGAAGATTCAGAAGTGGGTGATGAAGAGGGTTGAAAAGGCCTCCACTGATCATGTGTGGCTGGGTTTACGTTACAGCTGCTCTCTGGGCTTCTGGTTTTGGGTGAGTGGAGAATCTTCCTGCTACCAGAACTGGGCTCCAGGGAATGGAACTGTGTTGGAGGAGTGTGTAAATGAAGGAAGAACTGGAGCAGTTGAGACCAGAGGAGACAAAAAATGGATCAGCCTTCCTGAGAATAACAGACTGAACTTCATCTGCAGCAACTATGAAGGTGTGTTTGTGTGTTTGTGTGTGTGTGTGTGGTTCTTGAACATTCTGTCATGCTGTTATTTATTCTTTCTCTGTTTTACAGAAGACTGAACAGAACAGTGGGGATCAGCTGGACCTTCTAACTTCAGCCTCCGTGTCAGATGAGATGAGTGTGTGACTTTTACGTTTCATATCTTTCCATTGTCACCCTGAGCAGCGTACAGCTGATTACTGTGTTTGTTTTTCTGGGATTACTTGTGTTTATTTGGCACAGTTTTTAAGGGGTTGATTCATTTCTGGTTAAATTTATGGGGTTTTTTTTGTTTGTTTCTTTCTCTTTTTTAAGAATTTGATTTGCATATCAATGTTGCATAATAGTAGATTAATAATATTGATGTTGTAGAATAATCTTTACTTTCTCACTCTCAGCCTTGTTAAAACAATAACTTTGAATCTTATTTTTCAAATGAAAAGTTTGCCTTTTGCTTGCATAGAGAAATAAATGTGGTGTTTCATCATATCAATTATTGGACTGGGCTGTGTTAAGCTCATTTTATTTACAGTTCAACACAATCGCACGTGAGAAACACTTGGTCTATACCTGACGGATCACCGCCTCTGCTGTATATGCTACCATATGAACAGCCTGTACTGCTGGCGTCAGAGCCCTCTAGTGGTCATGACACGTCAAAGCATTTGTCTTTTTCACTATGAAATCCCCTTTGGGAAACAAAACAAAAGCAAAAACAAACAAACAAAAAACACAAGAAACAAAAACAACAACAACAACAACAACAACAACAACAACAACAAAAAAACTGCTCTGTAATTTATTACAATTACATTGGCTATCTACATCAGAATTGTTTATGAAACAGTAACTTGTACTTTCACATTTTCCCAACTATAAGCATTTCTTTGTCCCATATCTCACATCCGTTCATCAGCTTTTATTCTGCTGAACTTGCAATATGTCATTCTGTCGGTACAACTGTTTTTCAACACTCATATTTCATAGTCTCTGTTTCATGTGTGGTAAGTGCCGGGGGACTACCACGCCACCTACAGGACATACCGGAGCATTCTTGTTCGTGAGTCTCCTTCACTTTGAGATGTCTTGCAAGAAAGGTAGCGATCTCCTCTTTCTTGGAGAGCGATAAAACTCCTTGATTGCTGAGCTGCCAGATAGACTGCCTACGTTGGTAACCTTTGCGGTAGTCAGAGAAACTTGTTCTGTGTGGAGTACCCCTTGCCATGCTGGTATACGGCACGTGCCCCCCTGTCCTCCCGTGGGCACAGCTGATACTGGCGACGTCTGAGTCCTCTACTGGCCAAGGCATGTGATAGCATCTGTTCTGTTCACTGCCGAACAGCATACAGAGCAGGAATAGGGATGGACATAAGAATAAAATTCAGTTCTTGGTGTCCGTGTGTGTGTGTGTGAGACGGTAACACACTCTCTGGCAGTTGGCAGCGCTTCCTCACAATGAGACACACTCACACACACGATAATATTACAGCATTTACCAGGAGTTCACTCCATAGCCTTTCTCAGACTAATTTATTTTGATTTATTCCATGTTCTTAAATAGAGAACTTACCTGTTGATGAAACAACCATGTCTTGAAGCTGAGAAGTTCCACACTTGGAGTTGACTATTAAATCTGCTTTCTCTAATATTATTACTAATCATATCGCATCTCAAGGTCCTTTTAACTGACTATTTCATTATACTTTTTCAATTTTTAATTTTTTGATATGGTGCAGAGCCAGTTGAAACTCAATTTTTTATGGTGTTAGACTTGCTTTAGTGACTTTTGCTACTGCCACGTGCTTTTGTTGTTTGAGTGCTGTGTAGCAAAAGCTTTGTCTCCTTTTTTGTGACAAACTGCACAAAAATCGACAGTGGTTGCGAGCTAGTTTGCTCCAGTGTGCCAAACAGTTCACTTCGTTGCAAGTCTCTGTGAGGAGCTGATTTGGTTAATTTTGTGAGAATTGACTGTGTCATAAATAAACTTTAAAATACGGCAGCTGTGTATTGGGTCGCAGCTTGGTCGTAATTATTTGCATTAGAAAACACTGGGGAAAAATGCCCCACCTCTCCCTCATTTCTTTATGATTCAAATCGGATGTGCCCAAACATATAGAGGTGTACCTGAATATGCGAGAGGCCCTGGGTACAACCCTGAACGAGCCCCTAACTCTTAAGGGGAAAAATTCCAAATGCTCAACGAACTAAATGTATTCATACAACGCAATTGTGTTCATAGCGATAAGTAAGAAATGATGTGGGCTATTTCGAGTCCAGAATTTCAAAGGTAATATTTAGTACAACAATTTGGTTACGAGGACCCCTGGCAACCTCTAGTGGTCATTATTAAACACACAAGTGGAGCAGACACAAGGCTAGAAACACTTCTACAGTACCACGTGTCTCTTTCTCCTGCTGTCAGGGATTCTCACTTTCCCGTGTGAAATCCAGCATTTATGGTTTGTCTGCTTTCAGCACCTTACTCCTTAGCAGAAGATTTTTTACTAGACAAAATAAAACCTTTTATTGTTATCATGAAAATATTATTCTACAATCATTTTAACTTTTGAAAAATGTTGGCTTGTAAATGTGTATGTGTAGTTGTAAGGGTGAGTGAGTGAGTGTGTGTGTGTGTGTGTGTGTGTGTCTGAATTAATGGATGAAGCTGTAGTGTGAACCTGTCTGTGCTGTGTTATCCATAACACATAACACTGGTCCTGCTGGCTTGACTTTTCTGGGAGACAAACATAGAAAACGTGGAAAAGAGGGTGGGTATCTGTAAAACTGATCATTTGACTTGGTCTTTATTTATAAACAGCCCTGCCTGTTGACCATGCAAAGCAGAGTCCTGGTTCACAGTTAGTCATTACATGCAAAGCAAAGGGGAATTTTCTAATCTACCAGGAAAAGAAAAGCAAAAAATCCAAATTATTTTCCTAAAAAATGGTCAGATCAATGAAATAGGCATTCACAGAACAGTGAAGACAGAGAAAGAGTCACAACAGAGCAGAGGCTGAATAGAAAACATCACACACTTCACACACAGATAGGATTTGCTGTAACGTACCTTAAAGAGTGCGGCTGTAAAATACTTAAACTTAATTGTAACACATAATATCAGTAATGGAACTAATTCAGTCAACATCAAAGGACAATGTGTCAAGTGGAGCATTATCACAATAAAACAATATGAGGAAGGGAAGCAGGACAAGTCTGTGTCTTTTTTCGTGTGTTTTCACTCAGTCCGATTAAAATGAGCATCTGTCAATTATTAAAGCTGTTAAATCAAGTAAAACAAACAAACAAACAAAAAACAAAACAAAAACAAAAAACAAAAACACTTCAGGAGAGGGAAAAGCCAAAACAATAAACAAATCAAATCAGGCTACTGGGAGTAAAATCTGACTTCCCTAAATGCAAATAGAAATTAACAACAAAAAAATAACCTCACTCCCTAACTAACCAAAAACAGGAGAAAATGGTTTTATACAAAAGGGCAGTCCGACCTCCCTACAAAGCTTCCCAGGCTATTTACAAGTCTGTGTACAGTACAAGGGAAAAAAAAGCACACACCAGACAAAAGGCAAATAAAGAGAACAACAAGTTAGCAACAACAACATACAACAACAACAACAATAACAACAATATCCAACAACAACCACTGTCTGAAGCAGGAGGGAAAAATTCTCCCTGTGAAGAGGGCATGCTGGCTTATATCCCTGGCCTCGTTTTCTCTCAACCAATGGGAGCCAAGTTTGATTAATAGGCCCTCCCCTGTTTCCATGGAGCTAAATTCACGGATGTGCCGAGCGCTCATTCAGCACTCTGAGGCGTCAAAGGACTTATTTACGGAACACGATGACAGACAGCAGACTCTCTGGACTTATGAACATTCATCCTGATATGAAAATAGATAGTGAGGAAGTGCTCAAACAATTCGATGCGACCAGGAGAAGAAGAGTAAACTTCAGATAGATAGGCCATCGTTAATCATTCATTAATCAGTCAGTGGCATTTCTCTCTCGATGTGTGTGCGAGCGTGCATGCGTGTGTAGCAGTGAAATCTGTTGCTCTTTTATTTTCTTTCATTCTTGAGGTGAATTTCATCAAAACTATGCACATTTTTATTACTGTTTTGTGTATATGTATTTATGTATAGAAGTTACTATGGGTGTTTTCATTACGGGTAAAAGGTGTGCTGATTGGTGGTGCACACTGTTGCTATGGGACCTGTTGCTACAGCGATTTCACAATTAAGTGGACACTGTGAGGGGGGACTGCAGCGGAGTGGAAGGGATGCGGAGTCAGGCAGCAACACCTGCATTAATAAAGTTACCCACTGCTCCTGGGTCAGTGAGTACTTAAACGGTGTGTCTACGGCCGTCAGAGACTAGATATGCATACAACAGAGTGCATGTGGTAGGGGATTGAGAAAGAGCACTGATGCTCATCTGTAGTCCCCTGTTCATGGGTGAGCATTTGCTTGTACTGGGCAGGTGGACACAAAGTGACCAGACTGGCCACAGTACAAGCAGGAGTTGGTGCTGAGCCTCCTGCATCTCTCCATAAGGGATAGATGGGTACGATCAGCATGCATGTGCTGGACAATGGTGACTGATAGGAGGAGAAGAGGGCCCTGAAGCAGGCTGGCAAGTGAATGCACAATCCTTGGGTGGTCCCCCGGGCCAGATCCACCAGATCCTGAAAACCAGCGGGCAGCTCATGGGTGGCTCGCTTGTCCTTGATGGCCTCAGACAAGCTGCCAAGAAAAGCATCTTACTGGGCCTCTGTATTCAGGTTAGTCACGGTGGCAAGAGTGGATACTGGATAGCATAGTCTGACACAGAGCGGCCTCCATGCCAGACTCTCAGGAGCTCCCTGGCGGCCTCTCTCCCAGCCTGGGAACGATCAAAGACACTCTTCATCTCGTCAAAGAACGCCTGGTCGCTGTTACAGAACGGAGCCTGAGTGTCCCAAACTGCCGCCCCCCCCACTCTCTTGCCCAACTAGACAGCGGAGTGATGATGTGTGCAATCTGGGCTCAATCTAAGGGAAAGGTAGTGGGCCAGAGCTTGAAAACTAGAGATCATTGCAAGAGGAGGGACCTACAGGTTCCTGGTTTGCCATTGTAAGACTTGGCAGATGGGGTTCTCAGGCCGGCGGAACTGGAGGGGTCTGCTTAGTGGTTTGCTGGGAGGCTGATGCCGTGACTGGTGGAGACTGGCTAGAGCTCAGCGCCAACTGGATCTGCTGGCCATGCTGGTCCGAGTGGCAGAGAAGGGCTCCCTCGACTGGTTTATGGCGGCAAACTGGCTCTCATGTCTTCCCAACAGCTCACCCTTTGAGAGAGAGCTTCTTGCAGCTGGGGGTCTGCGGGGGTCTGCTGAGTCCATTCTGGTCAGTTTGTTCTATCAGGATAAACTGTTGGGCTCAGATGCAGACCGACAGATAATTGATCCTCAGGAGTTTTAGAGAATGGTCTCTAAAGTCTTTCAATACAGTAGACAAAGTGTAGGCATAGGCAGAGGTCATTACCTCTTGTCGACACAATACAAGTACATGCAAATGACTGCCACTGCTACAAGAGGCAGGCATACAGTCCAAACAGCAAGCAGGGGCACAATCCAGGGACAGGCAAAAAATCCCCAAAAAAGGTACAGACAAAAACAGGTAGGGAAAAGATCCAAAATCCGTTAGGCAAAAGCCAAGTCAGAAAAAAACAGGCAGAAGTCGAACACACTAGGCAACAGCTGAAAACTGGCTGGAACGACTCACTAAGCAACATGGAACAAACTGACAAACAAGGCTTGAAAAGGCAGGGTTTAAATAGACCAAGTAATAGAGACACAATGAGCAATAGGTGAGTACAGAAAATGGCGGGAAACAAACACTGACACAATAGGAGGAGCTCCTCTCGGATATCTGAGTTTCTATGAGTGCTTCAGTTGTGTTATTTTGTATGAAACTTAAATGCGCTTTTAACTAGAGCCCTTTCCACTGCATTTTATCCACTTAGATGCTCATTTTATCACGATGGTCATTGCAATGTCTGAGGTCCCCGCATTGAACCAAGCTCAGATTATGTGCACTGTGGAGGCTTTTGAATGGGAGGAAAGATCCAAATCTTCATAACTGATCGGTAGGGGAGCCCTATAAAGTCTGAATGAAGACACGGAGAATATGATTTGAAGAATTCTGCTTTTTAACGCCCAAAGATTCTGAAAGTACACCCCATCAAACACTGTGACGCTACCTCTCAGTGTCTCTCATTGGATTAGAAATAGCACACGAGTGCTGGCCTTCTACACTGGTTTCTGAGGCAATGTGTTTGGTGTGTGTGTGTGTATGTGTGTGTCTGTACGTATGTGTGTGTGTGTGTGTGTGTGTGTGTGTGTGTGTGTGTGCGCGCGCGCTTACTGTAAATACCACTGAGGTGAAGAATGTGCAGTCATTATGCAACAGGAAAAATAGGTGAAGAGGTGTTTCTGGACCATGTCCACCTGGAACAACACATGCAAATGACCTCTGCCATAAGGTAACGGAACAAGAGGCCAGTGAGATACAGTGGGAACCAGAGAAGCCGGGGACAGGGACGCACCCAGACAGAGAGAGAGCGTGTGCGACAAAAACACACTTCATACGCAGGTAGGTTCTGTTCCCACATATTGTTTAAAATCATTTCGTCACAGCAATGCAAAATTTTTTTTTTTCCATAATTATCACTTCTCGTCATTTGCTGAAACAGTACACAAGTGGCAGTGAAAGAGGGCTCCACACCTGTTTTTTTCTTTTAGCATGTGTGTGATTTTGTTTGTTTTTTTTCCGGTAGAATCTGCCTCTTACAGGCAACAGGTGGGGTTGTATATTATTGTCCTTTTGTCCTCAATGGATTTTTCCCAACTTCATATCGTTCCTTTGTTTTCTTGTCTGGTTGCTGCTGTGTTTTGGAGCAAGATTTTGTCTGCTCAGACAAGACTGTGGCAATTTATCGTTTGTAGAGAGAAAATTAGAGATGCATAGAGATGTATTATGGTTGAACTGAGTTTCATTTCTGTTTTAATTTCTGTTGAAAAAGCATAAGTGAGTGTGTAAAGGACTGAGGGAGTAATTAGAGAGAGAGAAAGAAAGAAAGAAAGAAAGAAAAAGACAGAAAGAAAGAAAAATGCCACCAGGAGACTAAATATTTCCAACAATGGAAAAAAATGCTGAATCAAAAAAATGATGAAATGCAGGTTTGGGTTTTTGAATACAGTTTGGTCTCTCTGTTTTCTGCACTCTGACATTTAGCAGCTTTGACCCTGCATGTAGAATGATGCAAGATCTGTCCAATCCTCCCTCATATTTCATTATTATTACTATGATTTGGTTTCTCGTGTGTGTGTGTGTGTGTGTGTGTTTATTTGTGTGTCTGTGTGTGTGTGTCTGTGTCTGTGTGTGTGTGTGTGTGTGTGTGTGTGTGTGTGTGTGTGTGGCTATGGATTTATAACTTATTAACTGTGATATGCGTGAGAGGGTCAAAGTACTCTTGTAGCAGTGGCAGTCATTAGCATATATTTGTATTGTGTCCACATTCTGCTCCATCATCTGAATAATGACTCAGGTTCACACATAGAACCCAACTCAGAGTATGTCACCTGTGGAGACTTTTGAACAGCTGGAAAGATCCACTGTGAAATCCTCATAGTAGTGTATAAACATGGTCACATTCTGCCCTGCCTCATATGATCAGTCCTGTAGGGACGCTCTAAAGAACTGAATATTGACAGAGAGAGCATGACTTGAATTTTCAATTTTGATTTAGATTCTTGAATAAGCTTTACAACAGACACTGTCAGTGGTAATTATGAAACATTCCCTGGCAACATAACATTGTCCACTTCTCCTCCAGATCATTCTTCCTTTTTCTTCAGGCTTCTGTTTTCATCTTTCTCTCTCCACTTTATTAGACAAAACACAACAAACCAACTCAATCTAAAGTTTCCAAATACCACAGGCCGGCCCGTAGCCATTACGCTATTGGCCAGCGTGTTTGCCACAGCATCCCAGAACCAGTCGGGATTGCCCGCCGCTGCCCATGTCCCCGCCTCCTCCACTACAGAGTCCCTCCTTCTCTTTCGCCAGCCTGGCATTACCACCCCAGTTCTGGCCCTCTTGTTTGGTTTCCATGGACACAGGCATCTGTTTTTGTCATGAGCTGATCACTACAATGTCCATGCTGTTGCAGGAGTCTGTGTGTGAGTGTAAGAGTGAGTGTGTATGAGTAGCAGAGTTAATTAAGCTGACGTCCAGCGGTTATTTTAAAGAAAGTAAACCTAACAGAGAAGATGTTGTTGTGACAGACCATTGCAGGAATACATGACTGTTATCGGCCTGATTGGTTAAGGCATTCATTATAGGATTTATGACTGAATGGACATTAGATACAGATCCATTATTTGCCAAATTTGCATGCTATCTCTGATTTTTTAATGTAAGTCTTTTATATGAGAAAATGACTGCTGCTATAGAAAGTGTGACAAGGGAACACTGAATGTCTTTCAATCACTGAAAAAAATGAACTTGTGTGTATTTGTGTGTAAGTCAGCGCGTGCGTTTGGAATTTTGTGTATTCATGATCAAACCGTAAGTGCTAAACTGTACCAGGTAACAAACTCAAACTCTGATAATGAAGGTGATGATGATGATGATAGAGCCTACGGAGCCAACATCTTCTTTAGTTTTGACTCTGTAATCACTGATGATGATGAGTATTATTATTACATGAGTCTTTTGCCATGTGTTTCAATCATGAGAAATACTGTATCTTTGATGTAAAATAAATTCTAGTGTGAAACTGCTATTCTCTTCCACTGAAATAACTGTCCAGTGTAAAACTGTATGTGATGTGAGCGCTTTGTTTGTATCAGTGACGCATTCACCTTTGAAACATACGAAGAAGCAGAGATAAAGGGTTTTAGTTAGTGGACACATAAATAGTTCTGCTCTGCCTTGGATAATACGCCAGAGGTTTCACAATGGAAAAATATACACCTTTGAGCCACTAAAGCACCGTGTGGGGGTGTTTGTCACTATGCTTTACATGATGTGTGAAAGAAAGTTAAAAAAAAAAAAAACAAAAAAAACAAAGCAAAACAACATTTGACAACGATGCAAATGACGCTGCAGGTAAACAAATGGTGCTATGGAGAAAGAGACACAGACTATTATGAAGATTGGAACAGAGAGAGAATTTCACAAACCTTTCACTGAGTAAAAACACATGAACAGATATAACTGTAAAACTCTCCATTTTGAACTTTGTCTATTAGAACTTACTCTGTTGTAGAACCAATATCACACAGCACTGTCAATGAAAAATACATGATTAAAACCAAAATCAGCATCACTGAAAAATTTATAGTCAACGCCAACAATACTTTCTTGTGTGCACCCATGAGTAAGCACTTATGCCTAACATTCAAATTAAACGATGTATGTGGCCTTAGTCATAATATGGGATATTTGCTATTTAAATCATTGTTGATGAAGACCAAAGTGAGGTCACTGAGGTATGTGTTCAGAAATCCGTGAAGACAAAGACAGATACACAACTGAACACAGAGTGACAGGGTGCTCCACAGAAATCATATACATGTAGCATCTGCTGTTGCACACTATGTATAGCATGGAAATTATGATACTATAAAATACTTTTGTTTAATTATAAAACATTATCTACATGGCGGTACATTTGTGAGTTTCAAAGTACAACACGACATCACTAGTGAACAATGCAGGGCTGACTGAGACTGAGTGTATTGCTTTCACAACCGATTTCTTGTCTCTGGTGAATTTAGATTCTAGTTGGTTGATTCAAAGCGATGCGTTTTGGTAACATTTGCGAGCTTGACCAGTTTTGTGTGGTCGTGTTTGTGTCAGTGTTTATTATTATCCCGTTATTGCACTGGACAGTCTCCAAGTGCTTCTTAATGTCATACAAGGACTGGGGCTATTATCACACCAAAGGGTGTCTTCAGCAACGTAAGGAAAAGAAAGTTTGCTGAATTGCGACCTAACAACAACAACAACAACAACAACAACAACAACAACATGTTGCAAGAAACCAGACAAAGGAGCCAAGGCTTCGTGGAGAGATCAGACACCATCAGGACTTGGAGAGACAAGACTCTGGACGGGCAGTTTTGACGCCAGGTCGAGGGACAAGACAGTGTGGAAGAGGCGTACAGATGAACGAGGGAGGCTGGCCTAAAGGCATCAACACAAGCTCTCATCACTGCGGCACAGGGCCAGCCGCTAAACACCAAGTATCATAAAGACAGAATACTGAAGGTCGCCAGTGACCCAAAGGTTAAACCATGCATGGAACAGGATGAGACCGTCACCCATCTTCTGACTGGATGACAGAAGATCGGCAACACCGGGGTACTTGAAGAGGCACGACTCCGTCGCAGCTCTGGTCCAAGTGCAAGGCCAGTCAATGAGCACCACCAGATCCCAGTGACATGATGATAAGAGCCGACAGGAAGATCCCAACAGTCTAATTCAGTTTCACAAACCCTCATGTTGTAACACTACACTGAGACTGTTGTAAATAAAATATTAAACTGAAGCCTCTTGAACTCTTAACTCCTGGGATGCAGATGTGTCAAAAATGACCAAAAAAGGGTGGCTAATCTTACAGTAGTCCTCTGCTGCCATCTGCAGCATTTTTATAGTCACTGACTGCATGTGCCATTAGTAGGAGGGTGTCTCTTTTGTGTGTTTGCTTGTGTGTGTGTGTGTTTGGTTTTTTTGTGGCCTGTAAATAACTTTATAACTGTCAAAAATGACCCCTTAGGCCAATCTTTGTGCCCTGTTGATGTGCAGCTGTCATGGAAATACGTACAAAGGCAATGTTGCACTCTTTGTAATGCTGGGGTCCCTGAAGGCAGAGTCCTCATATTTCAAGATGGAAAAAGCTGATTTTGGGGGTCTTTTGTGCTATTAAACATCGATTTTGGGTCACGTATGACCCTGAGACAACAGGATTAACTTAATCGCTCTCAGGTATATGTCAGCAAAGTTTACTAAAAGAACTCTGTCTTTCATGTATCTTTGTATCTTACAGTGTTGCCATAGAACCTGTTGCTACAATTTGTTATGAGCTAATCTAGATACATTTATCTTTGTAATCAGAGTTTGTATGGTATTACATGTAACATGAACACTAAAATGGAACTGTCATTTGTTTAGATCCATCAGAGATGATTCTTGTTATGCATTTCATCCTCCTTCTCTCAGGTCAGTGTTTGTATGTGTGTGAATGTGTGTGTGTGTGTGTGTGTGTGTGTGTGTGCCTGTGTGTCTGTATGTGTGTGTCTGTGTGTGTGTGTCTGCAAGTGACTGCATATGTGTGTGCGTGTGTTTTTTGAGTGTGTTTGTGTGTGTGTGTGTGTGTGTATGCATGTGTGTGTGGGCATGCAGAAATAAAGAAAAAACTATTTGGTATGTATGTGTTCCTATGTGATGACAGTACAAATTAATATTGCTCTGTACAGGACTCTTCATGCTGTGTGCATGTGTTCCTCATCAGTATCACTTTGTGAATGAGTTAAAGACCTGGACTGAAGCACAGACATACTGCAGAGAGCACTACACTGACCTGGCCACTACTGACAACCAAGAGGACACAGATGAGCTGATTAAAACTGTAAATGTTAATGTCAACCATGTTTGGATTGGACTGAAGTGGGAGTGGAAGTGGTCTCTTTCAGACAGTAACCCTTACGGACTGGGAAAGATGGAATTCACAAACTGGGCCACAGAGGAGCCAAACAACCACCTTAATGCCTCTGAGGAATGTGGAATGATGAGAACGTATGGGAAATGGAATGATATAGCATGTAGAGAGCTGTTCCCACTTGTGTGTTTTGACGGTGATTATTCTTTACTCATTCCTGTGTCAGTCACACTATATACTCTCTTATTAGGGCAAGAGTAAACTGTTTCTTTTTTTTCTTTCTTTTTTTAAATTTTCAAAAATGTGTAGTTTAACAAAGCAGGTGAGCTGTGCTATGATTATATATGTTTTATAAGTGTACATATGTTTCACTGATAAAATATGAGAACAAGGACCATACTTTCAAAATGAACATTCAGTATACAGAAAATATGAATACAATGATAAATAGTAATTTTATCTTAAAAGTGAAAAATTGCAGAAAAAAATTGAATTTATTAGAGCTGAAAAAGATGTTTGTCTTCCAGAGGGAAAGGTCAGCAGTGAGAGATACATAGTGATTACTGAGACCAAAACCTGGAGAGAAGCTCAGAGCTACTGCAAAGAACATCATACAGACCTGGTCAGTGTGAGGAACCAGACTGAGAATAACATGATATGGAGTTTGATACAGGACCGTAGTGATGCCTGGATTGGTCTGTTCAGGGGCCCATGGAAATGGTCAGATCAGAGTAAATCCTCATTCAGAAACTGGGCATCTGGACAACCTGATAATTATGGTGGTATTGAGAACTGTGCTGTTCTGCTGGTAACCGTCGATGAACTGGGACAATGGCATGACTATCCATGTGATACTAAAAAACCATTTGTTTGCTATGAAGGTGAGCTGATTCACTGTAAGTTTTTCAATGTAATTTACTGACATGCAACTACATGTACTGAATACTATGAATAGCTATGACTAAAACAGTAGAAATGACATTACTTAAAAATGAAAAGTGAAAAAAAAAAAAAAAAACAGTTTGTTTGTCTTGAAGTTGAGTTTACCTGTTATTACTTTTCAAATGTAATTAATTGAGACTTGATTGAATTTGCTACATAAAAGAAATGGCCTAGCCCAAGAAGAATTATTTGCTTCACATTATTTTTTAATGCACTTTTCATAGGGTGTCTTTTATTACAGATAAGCTGGTGTGTGTGTGTGCATGTGTGTGTGTGTGTGTGTGTGTGTGTGTGTGTGTGTGTGTGTGTGTGTGTGTGTGTGTGTGTAATCATAAAACATTGTGATATGCAGTTATTTTAAACTGTTGTTATAGTACGTCTTCTTACGACACACAGTTAATACTGAATTCATCACACAGATTTCTCCTGGACCTCAACATAAGTTTTCAAAAAATCACCCCAAAATGGCACCATGTTTAAAATTACAGGCTTTATGTAATCAGACCTATGAGCTCTGTACAAGAATGTGAATTTGTGTGTGTGTGTGTGTGTGTCCCTTTTAAGTGCCCAGAGTGAGGAGGATAGTGAGAGTGGAGCTGAAATCCTATCAGAATGTGAATGATCCTGCAGTGAAGGAGGCCATCTTACAGCAGGTGAGTGTTTCTCTCTCTTCCTAAAGAAGCAGATCAACACACACACACAGTGCTCTCCTCATTAGAACAGAAATAAATCTACTGTATACAGTACTAAAAGACTGACTCTGTTCTTCAGATCCAGAAGAAACTGGGCACGTCAGAAGATGTCAAGGTGGCATGGAGAGAACAGGCAGATGGAAAAGTCTTTCACAGGAAGAGAAAGAAGAGGGATGAGTTTTAAAGAGATGAAAGAGGGGGAAAAATACATATATACATATATGTGTGTGTGTGTGTGTGTGTGTGTGTGTGTGCTGCCCTCTAGTGGTCATTTTTAAACATGAAAACGGAGCACAGACATAAAGCTGTTCACATCTTTACATCACCGCTTGCCTCCTCCTGCTCCTGCCAGCGATTTCTTTCACTTTTTTGACTTTCCAGTGTTAGCGCATTAACTAGAGAGAATAAAACCTTTTATTGGTATAATGAAAATGTTACTATTGAATCATTTGAACTTGAAAAACATATGCTTATGAACGCGAATGTACACGTGTGTGTGTGTGTGTGTGTGTGTGTGTGTGTGTGTGTGTGTGTGTGTGTAGATGAATCTGTAGTGTGAACCTGTCTGTGTTGTCTATAACACTGGTCCTGCTGGTTTGACTCTTCTGGGAAACAACCATAGACAGAGTAGTAACATGATTATCAATAATGTTTATTGTGCTCCTAGTAACACTGATGTATAAGTTGATAAGGTACATGGAAAAGAGGGTTGGTTACGGGGAAAATGATTCATAGGACGTGGTCTTTATTTATAAATAGTCCTGTATTTTGACTATGCAAAACAGGATCCTTTTCACAGTTTGTCTTTACATGCAAAACAAACGGGAATATTCTGACCAGAAAAAAAAAACAAAAAACTAAATTATTTTCCTGCAAAAACGTCAGCCCATTGAGGTGCGCATTCATAACACCGCGATGACAGAGAGAGAGGGAGAGTCACAGCTGAACAGAGAACATCACAAACTTCACACACAGACACATACCTCACAGACAGAGTCCTAATGCAGCTGTAAAATGCTTAAACATTATTATGACACATAACATCAGCAATGGAACTAAATCAGTCAAGTGGAAGAGAATCACCATGCAACAACATGAAGAGGGGAAGCAGGGCAAGTCGCTTTCTTTAAATCAAGTTAAATCAGCTTGTTTTGGTTGGTTTCTCTGGAACATTACCATTAGAAAATAATCAACTCCATATAGTGTGTTGTCTGACAGGCTGGTCTCTCTGGCATCAGTGCTCTGTGAGTAAACAGTTGCATGTGGTCAGGGACACTGTGGGACATCTTGGGTTTGACATTAACAGCACGACTTCAGTACCATGTACAACTGATCCAGCCTGTGTCTTGTCCCTTTTTTTTTATTTTTTTACATCTCTACGTGCAGTCAACAGAAAGCACAAACTCTTTTGCATCTTGTCTTTACTATGATCAGGGTAAGGGAGACAGAAAGTCTGGTGTGGTCAGCAGAGCTCACTCCTACAACGACAGTTGATTTGTGCATGAGTTTGAGTGTGTTTCCAAAGCATATCCACCATGAAAAAAACAAAAAAAAAGAACGAAACAAAGCAAAGGAAACATGCAAATTCCGCAGTGAGGTAACAGATAGAGAGTGCATTGAGATACAGTGAGAAGCAGAGATGACAGAGACAGAGATAGAGACAGGGAGACAGAGACACACCTGAACACAGAAAGAGAGTGAGAGGAACACACTTCACACTCAGGTAGGTTCTGTTCTAAACTAGTCTTAGTTAAAAAAAACATTCACGAATCCTTCATAATTTCTTTCCATCAACGCTAAGTGCAAGTGTAGAACATAAGTGGGAGTAGAAGTAGGCTCCAGACTTGGTAATCGCTTTAATTATATTTTTTTTTCCAATGGCTTGTGTGCGATTTTTATTATTCGCCTGCTGCAGCCAGCAAGTAGCGTCGTATTGATTACTGCCCCGATATTTCATCGAATTTTTTCAACTTGCTCTTGTTTCGTGTCTGGTTGCTGCTGTGTTGCTGTGTTTTGGAACAAGATTTTTTTCTATTCCGAAGACATAAACAAAGCTAAGAAGAAATAAAGCTAGAGGAAATGTATACATTTGTGGCAATAATAGGCGAATAAAAGCCGATGGCGTGTTCCACTGAAGTATTTCACGAGGTGGTTAACAGCCCGCTGTTACGGTCTGCGAGTCCTATAATAACCAAACTGTGAAAGTTGTGGGGACACAGACCTTTAAGAGCTTGCAGACCCCGTATATAGAGAGAGGTTTTTAGGATGATTCGAAGGTTTGTCTGGCTGAGCTTTGATAAAACTAGATTATGTTTACCGCAGAGCGTGTTCTGGTCTCCGATCGCGGGGAACTGTCTTGGGAAGTGTATCGGTCATCTAGATAGTTGCGCGAGTGCGACAAGCGGCGGACATATATTCAGACACCCTGGGTATTCAGTGTGATGTTCATGATCACAAATGTTAATATAGGAATTGTCAGTCAGTGACTGATTAAATATTCGGAAAAAAATGAAGATATGAACATTACAGTGTGATATTGTGTGTTAAGCCCTGATCTTCCTTAAAGCAGCGTTCCTTATGAAGTGAATACTTCATACTTGACATATACACATTTATAATGACAGCACTAAAAGGGACCTGTGTGTTATTTACATCTGTCAGAGATTATTGACGTTATGCATTTCATTCTCCTTCTCTCAGGTCAGTGTCTGCGCGCGTGCGTGTGTGTGCGCGCGCGCGTGTGTGTTTGTGAACTCGAACTAGAGTAACTACGACAATTTACCGTACGATATAAAGATATAAAAATAGAGACGATGTACAGACTACCGCGAATGTGCTAAAAAATAAACTTTCAAGACCCGCTACCGTTTTCCACTGAACTATTTCGCAAGACGGTTCATGGGCACCATGATCTGATGATGTCAGTTGGTCTTCGAGTCCTATAACAACCAAATCATTAAAATTGTACACAGACCTTTAAGGGTAAGCACACTCAGTGTATGCATAGAGACATTTATAGACAATTCCAAAACACATTTACTCGTACGTGAATTATTCCTCTGCAATGTAACCTAATGGAGGCCTACTTATATTTAGCAGTTGGCAGTTTCCTATTCATGAAGATACGTGTATCCTGAAGATTTGTGTACTGATTGTGAGATTGGGCCATGTATGCAAATGTTGCCCCCTACTCCAAAACATCTTAATTATTAATAATTATTATTCTTAAAAAAGATTATTTACTTTTTTTTTTTTTTAAAGAAACACATGAACGTTTAATACACTCAAATTCAACTTTGCTTGTTTGAAGCTTTTTAAAATGAAAAACTGTAAGACGTTTTTTTTTTTTCCCCTGTGTGTGTGTGTGTGTGTGTGTGTGCATATACAATGTTCCCCTTGACCAGTAACACAACTACATATTTTCCATCTTCTGAGTTCCATCATGAGGATACTTTATACACATTACTATGCGCACTACATTTTGCCACAATATATTTGGATTCTCATTATCTTTCTAGTCCTCTTTTTCTCTAGAATTGCTTGGTGTTGTCCCGGGCCACTCAGTCATTTTAATTCTTTGTGTACAGAAACTCGTGTTCGATTCCCGGCCGGGCGGCCAGGGTCCTTTCTGTGTGGAGTTTGCATGTTCTCCACATGTCTGCGTGGGTCCCCTCCGGGAGCTCCGGTTTTCTCCCACAGTCCAAAGACATGCAGGTTAGGTGAATTGGCAACGCTAAATTGCCCCTAGGTATGACTGTGTGTGTGTGAGTGTCTTTGTCTGTGTGTCTGCCCTGCGATGGACTGGCGACCTGTCCAGGGCGTTTCCCCGCCTTTCGCCCATATGAGCGCTGGGATAGGCTCCAGCGCCCCCCGCGACCCTAATTAAGAAAAGCGGCTTAGATAATGAGATAAGCAATGATGTTTATAAAAATGAGGGTTTGGAGTATCTCTTGTGCACTTTCATCGCCTGCATTTTGTCCAATTAAAAAAACAAAAAAAACAAAACACAAACCCAATCTAAAGTACAGCGACACATTGCAAAATCAGCAGTGTCAGATCATCTCTGAAATAGCCTTCATGGGATTACAGTATTAAAAGCGGAACTGTACTCTACAAACAAGACCTGTCTGTATGTCTTTGGTGACTGTGAGTGCTGTACAATATAATGTAAACACAGTGAAACTGCATCCTTGGCTGATCTATTGTTCCTATGGGTAAGCTGATATAAAAGTCACCTGTCACAATCTGTCCAATCACCTTCATTAGTATTAATGTGAGGGAAACTGACCTGCAGTCAGTTAAACAGGTGATATTCACCTCCTTGGGGGCCGGAATAATGACAGACCTAAAACAAGCTGGTGCCTTTGACTATTTGAGTAACATAGTGGAGTAGTTTTATTCAGTCACAAAGAATCCAAAAGCTCAGAAGATTCCAAATCCAAAAAGCAACAAGTATCCAAAAGCTCAGGGCACAGAACCAGAGAGAGAGAGAGAGAGAGAGAGAGAGAGAGAGAGAGAAACAGAGAGAGAGAGAGAGAGAAACAGAGAGAGGGAGAGAGAGAGAGAGAGAAACAGAGAGACGGAGAGAGAGAGAGAGAGAAACAGAGAGAGGGAGAGAGAGAGAGAGAAAGAGAAAGACCAACTTTGTACACAGGCAAGAGTTTCTCTTGTGTACTGGAGCAAAACAACTATCTTTTATTCTGCATTTAATATTTTTTATTACGAAACATAAAAAAAAAATCTCAGTGGAATAGTGTACACTTTTTTTTGTTTTTAATAAGTACAATATTTATCGTGGTAATCAAATAATCACTTATAGACTAAGAGCTCTTAACACTAGATTGAGATCACCAGCTGAAATACTTTTTGGCTTGAATACGGAAGACTTTTGAGCATTCAAATTATGAAAATTTTTCCTGTGTGCCAGTCAAGAGATTCTTCTATGGTGGCTCAGTGGTGAGAACTGTTGCATCACAGGAAGAAGGCACTAGGTTCGAATCCCTGCTGTCCCAGGTCCTTGTCTGTGAGTTCGGGTTCTCTGCGTGTTTGCATGGCTTTCCTCCCAATACAAAGACATACATGCTACAATTTGTACTCCTGTCAGTGACCTTGACCAGGGCACTGACAAAAAGACCTGGAATTGGTTCTATGGGACTGGTGGCTACCCACTGCTCTTAGCTCATTGTGTGTGTGTGTGTGTGTGTGCACTGGTGCAGAGGCTGCATTTAACGGCTCAGTGTGTGTGTGACAAACAAAAGTTCTTATTCTTCTAAAATATGAACATTTTAACACTGAAAGGCACATTTGACTGATTGTAAAGACATCATAGTCAGGACAAGTAACCTGCTCTATGTCACTTCGTGAACCTGAGGTTTGAATATGCAAATGGAGCTCTCTGACATGCTGTGTAGTTCTGTCTATAGGGTATTTGTTTTGGGTGTCATTTTTGTTGACATGAAGCCCTCAGGGAAAGAACTGTGTACTGAGTAAACAGTTATGAAGAGGGACACTATGGGACATCTTGTACTGGGTCAGTATCAGTGCAGCTACACTTACCACATACAGCAATAAAACATGAAAATGAATTGGAACCTGCTGTTGTATATGGCTTTGACAGACTCAGCTTAAAGTCAACGAACATGAGAACAGATGGATAAGCTGACATTCCTATAGGAATCATAAATATTCTAATGTTCATCTTATCCACAACAGCATAACTGGTTTGATTTTAGGTCTCTGAACAAAACACTTTCTCTGCTGAGGTTCTAGACTCATGTACCACTTGTGGCTCAGATTATAAACTCAGTGAGGCTTGTTTTCAGTAACATCACACACACATCACTAGTGCAACATCACCACTGTCAAGATTGTGCTCAGAGAAACACATGCCTGTCAGCCAGATCAAATCATTATTCACATGATAGAAAATATTGATTATTTTTAAAATCCCGGCTTTACAATCTCTCCAAACGTCTAACACCACGTGCCTTTTCAGTACTGCTTTACTACGAGACACATTCACTTGAAGGAAAATTCAAATTTGTGTCAGTTACATGGCACCAAGTTCACTTATCAACAGAAATGCTTGTAATATTAAATGAAGAATACCACTTTATTTATCTTGTGTCTGGGCTGGTTATGATGTACTGTACAGTGCAGAGTACAGTAGTAACATTTTCTGTGCTCATCATGCATCTACTGGGAACACAGTCGTTTAAGTTTTGACAATTATAACTGTGATATAATGCATAGAGAATGTATAACTGTCCAGATGGATGGATGTGGGAGGGCCAGTTGTGAACTATTTATCCCAAATTATGTTATTAGAAGAAACTAAGGAGGGAAACATAGATTCCTGGGAGTAAACTGACACCACATGAATACAGGGAGAAATTCAGAGGAATTAATGTTTTGAAAGAGGATGGAAAATAAAATGAAAACACTGAAACAATATGAAATCATTGTGTCTGTACTGATCCGTAATGGAGCATCACATTATATATGTCGTGTTACGTCCCAGCTCTAGGGGTACTGGGGCGCAACACAAAAGTGACAGAGACCATATAATTACCAAAAGATATTTACAATTTTATTTACACCAAAATAAAAAAAAAGAAAGGGGAGAATAGCGTCAGGGGTTGCCAAGGCCAAAATAATAACCAAAAACGAAAACGAACTGTTTTGGAAAAATCTACCTATTCAACCAGAAAAGAAAAGACAAAATAAAGACAAGTACTACACTGGCTCCATATCTAACCAAAACAGGAGAAAACGATAACGCAAATAAAAACGGCAGCTCACCCCTGCAGCTCCCAGAGCAGAAACAGAACAGATGTTGACCGCGCACACAAAATTACGAACACTCTCATATACAAATTTAAACAGCAGAAACTAACGCAAAACTCACAACAACTCACACAATCAACGACATGTTTCTTTTGCAGACAAAGGAGGAACACTTAAATACCATATAACACCACTAAACACTCAAATACAACAAATCTCTCTCTGTTTGTTCCTCGCTCTCCGCTGGTCCGTTGGTCTTTTTAAAAGCTTCCCCCGCAGCCTACAGGAAAATCGATGGAATCCCACGTGGCTTCGTGGAGCCAATCCCGTCGCCGCACATCTGCAGAGACACACACCCACACAACGAACCAACAGCAGCAAGACACACACACACACACACACACAACGAAACAATAGAAACATACACAAGAACAAGAACTAACGACCGAAGGTCGTAACAGTCATTAAATAAACTTGATAATGCAGCTTTGTTACAATGAGTGTTTGTATGATGTTTATAATGACAGTACTGAAATGGAACTGTCTGTTTTTTAGATCCAACAGAGATGATTCACCTAATGCATTTTATTCTCCTCTCAGGTCAGTGTATGTTTGTATTTGTGTGTGTGTGTGTGTGTGTTTGTTTATGTATGTATGACAGACTATTATATATTTGAAAATAAACAACATTCTTAACACTAAGATTAGGCACCGTGACTCAATATTTCTTTAAGGAAATACACATTTTTTAATTGGTAATAGTAATAAACAGTTACTGTAGTAGTACTAATACATCATGTTAAACAACTACTTCTTTAATATTTTTATTCAGTCTGATATTTAAGCCTATGGAGGGCTAAAATTAGTTGCGATTCATTAATCGACATTTGGTTTCTAGCATTAATAGCATTAAGTTTTCTAATTAAGTTTAATCTTTGAATAATACCCTCTATTTTTGTGTTTCCTTATATAGAAATTATATGTCTTTCAGTATATGACAGCTGTGATAATATTGTTCTGTACAGGACTCTTCATGTTGTCTACATGTGTTCCTCATCAGTATCACTTTGTGAATGTGAAGAAGACCTGGACTGAAGCACAGTCATACTGCAGAGAGAACTACACTGACCTGGCCGCTATTAACAACCAAGAGGACACAGATGAGCTGATTAACACTGTAAATGTTAATGTCGGCCATGTTTGGTTTGGACTAAAGTGGGAGTGGGAGTGGTCTCTTTCAGACAGTAACCATTACGGACTGGGAAAGATGGAATTCATAAACTGGTACAATGGGGAACCAAACAATTACCCTAATCCTTCTGAAGATTGTGGACTAATGAAAATTGATGGGAAATGGAATGCTGTGCCGTGTGCATTGGTATACCAGTTTGTGTGTTATGACGGTGACTATTCCTTACTTATTCCTGTGTCAGTCGCACTGCACTGTGTCTGGCCTCTTATTAGGGCTGGACTAAACTGAAAAAAGAGGTGATATGAGGTGACAGTGTCCTCTTTAGAATTCAGTTTATAGACTGGAAAGACAACGAGACAAATCATTTTGAGGGAAGTTCTAAAGAACTGTCTCGAAATGAAAGAAACAAATGGAAAATGGAATGACTAGACATGCTAAGAAATCCATTCCTTTGTGTTATGATGGTGATTAATCTTTATACTTTATCAGTCAAACTACACAGAAATTACAGTTGAATTGCCATAGAATTAAGATATCTGTCAAACAGAAGGATGAGTTAACAGAACTAACAAAAATGAAAAGTGGCATCTAGCAGAGACAAATCATCTCAAGACTGAATTATGTGCTGTGATGAGTAATGATGGACAATGGAATTATACAGCATGTGAAACCCCACATTGTGCTGTGTGTTATGATGATAATGGCGACTTATTACTTTTTTCTACAAACCATACATAAAATGTTCAGTCCACTTTCTTACCAAGGGAATAAGGTATTTGTGTTATGAGCAGAGACTTCAGTATGATTATGGAGAATATAATCTGTAAAAACTAGACTATAACATGGCTGAAAATCCTGGATTAAAATTAGGCAACGAGAAGCAAAAATAAGAATTACAAAAGTTAAAGACATTCAATACAGTTATTGTTACACAACTAACTTTGTCTCACAGCAAAGGAGCCAACTGGTTACATATTTAATTATTAATTTTATTAATCATATTGATATTAATCTTGGAGATTTAAGAAAAATTTTTGTTTTCCAGAGGGGATGGTCAGCAGTGAGAGATACATAGTGATTACTCAGGTCAAAAACTGGAGAGAAGCTCAGAGCTACTGCAGAGAACATCATACAGATCTGGTCAGTGTGAGGAACCAGACTGAGAATAACATGATATGGAGTTTGATAAAGGACAGCACTAGCAATGCCTGGATTGGCCTGTTCAGGGGCTCATGGAAATGGTCAGATCAGAGTAACTCATTCACAAACTGGGAATCTGGACAACCTGATCATAATGTGGGTAATGAGAACTGTGCTGTCATGGAGGTAAACGGTAATGAACTGGGACAATGGCATGACTATCCATGTGGCACTAAAAAACCATTTGTTTGCTATGAAGGTGAGCTCATTTATTTAAATTTGTTGAATGTAATTTACTGAGATATAATTCTGTGTGCTGAATACTATGAATAGCTATGACCAAGACAGAAGTAATGACATTACTTAAAAGTTTAAAATTAAAGGTGACATTAAAAACAACCCGTTTGTTCTGATGGTTAGCTTATAGTTACTTTTTAAATGTATTTTACTGAGATATAATTAAGAAGAGAAATATCAAAGAAATACATATCATTCATGGTGTGTCTTTTATTATAGACAAGCTGATCCTGATTAGTGAGCCTCTGACCTGGAGTGAAGCTCTGAATCACTGCAGAGAGCATCATGTGGACCTGGTCTCAGTTCACTCAGAGAAGATTCAGAACAAGGTGAAAGCGGTGGCTGAAAAGGCCTCCACTGCTCATGTGTGGCTGGGCTTACGCTACAGCTGCACTCTGGGCTTCTGGTTTTGGGTGAGTGGAGAATCTTCCTGCTACCAGAACTGGGCTCCAGGGAATGGAACTGGGGTGGAGGAGTGTGTAAATGAAGGAAGAACTGGAGCAGTTGAGACCAGAGGAGTCAAACAATGGATCAGCCTTCCTGAGAATACCAGACTGAACTTCATCTGCAGCAACTATGAAGGTAAGTGTGTGTGTGTGTGTGTGTGTGTGTGTGTGCGTGTGCGTGTGCGTGCGCGTGCGCGTGCGTGCGCGTGCGCGTGCGTGTGTGTGTGTGTGTGTGTGTGTGTGTGCATGTGCATGTGTGTGTGTGTATGTGTGTGTGTGTGTGTGTGCATGTGTGTGTGGTGCTTAAACATTCTGTCATGCTGGTATTTATTCTTTCTCTCTTTTATAGAAGACTGAACAGAACAGTGGAGATCAGCTGGACCTTCTAACTTCAGCCTCCATGTCAGATGAGATGAGTGTGTAACTTTTATGTTTCATATCTTTCCATTATCACCCTGAGCAGCATACAGCTGATTACTGTGTTGGTTTTTCTGTGATTACTTGTGTTTATTTGGCACATTTTTTAAGGGGTTGATTCATTTTAGGTTAAATGTATATGTTGCTTTTTTAAGAATTTGATTTGCATATCAATGTTGTCTAACAGTAGATTAATAATGTTGATGTTGTAGAATAATCTTTACTTTCTCACTCTCAGCCTTTTTAAAACAATAACTATATCACTATATCAGTAATAAAAATGAAAAGTGTGCCTTTTGCTTGTGTTAAAAAAATAAATGTGCTTTAATCATATCAGCTTATTAGCTCGGGCTCTGTTAAGTTCACTCCATTTATAGTTCAAAATAATCGCGCGTGGGAAACATTTAGTCTATGCCTGACTGATCACTGTTTCTGCTGCATATGCAACCATATACTGTACACAGTTTGCACTGCTGTCGTTGGTGCCCTCTAGTGGTCAAAATGCGTCAAACCATATGTCCTTTTCAGTTTATGATATGTCTCTTTTCAAAATTTCTGTAATTTATTACAATTACTTTGGGTATCTACATCAGAATTGTTTATGAAACAACTTGTACTTTCACATTTTACCAACAATGAGCATTTTTGTGGCAAGATCTCGATTCTGTCGGTACAACTTTTTTCTCCCCCAACACTCATGTCTCATTCTCTCTGTTTTATGTGTGGTAAGTGTTGGTGGACGACCTCGCCACCTACAGATACTTGCGTTACTACTCGTGCATCTCCTCTACTTTGTCATGGAAGAAAGGCGGTGATCTCCTCTTTCTATGAGTGCGACAAAACTCACTGATTGGTGAATCACCAGATACACTGCCAGCGTCGGTAACCTTCACAGCGGTCGCAAACTTGTCCTTTGCGCGGTACTTATGCCATGCTAGTATACAGCGTGTACACCCCTGTCCTCCTGCGAACGCAGCTGATACTGCTGACGTTAGAGTCCTCTGTCAGCCAAGGCATGTCAGTCAATGTGTCCCAATTCTGTAAGACCCAGAAAGCTTATTTATACCATCATTAATGTACAGTTATGGTACCATACTCCTGCCTGCATCAGCTAAAGTACAATACTCAGTCTGGCTCAGCAGCGAGTGCTGAATACGCATGAGCGTCATCATAAGAGTTAAACCGTCAGTGTTATTTATCGTAAAAATAATACGTGCGCATATCTTCGTATATCTATGCATATGTCTAATCTGATCTGTCTAATCAGTATGTTGAATTTTTTGCACTGATGTCTCTTCATCACTATTGTTATAACGTAGTAATGAGTAAATAGTGTTGGAATGCAGCAGATTAAACAGATGATTATGTCAGGCATATGTGGTCTAGGGGAGAGGGCTATTAAATTCTTCAGTGCCGGACTAAGCACTTTTAATAAACACTATTGCATGAAAGAACTGTTACATGTCTGTGTGCTTGTCTGTTTTTGATTTGAAAAGTATTTATTATTCAAACCTCTATATAAAAAGTGTGTGTTTGTGTGTGTGTGTGTATGTGTGTGCTAGGGAAACATGGCTTGTTGTCAGCTGTTGTTGCATAGGAATATGTAATGCATTGAACTCATGTGACCGTCTCTTGAATCTGGCTGTATAACTGAGTTAAACTTCATTGACCTAGTGCGGCCCTGCGATGGACTGGCGACCTGTCCAGGGTGTTTCCCCGCCTTTCGCCCGTATGAGCGTTGGGATAGGCTCCAGCACCCCCTGCGGCTTAGATAATGAGTGAGTGAGTGAGTGAGTGAGAGACGTGATGCGCCTGATATTTTATTTTTGCAACCATCACATTCTGGGCGGCACGGTGGCGTGTTGGTAGTGCTGTCGCATCACAGCAAGAAGGTCCTCGGTTCGATTTCTGTGTGTAGCTTTCCGTGTTTTCTGTGTTTTGTTTGCATGTTCTCTCCATGACACTGAGTGAGTGAGCAAGTGAGTGAGTGAGTGACAGACAGACAGAGAGAGAGAGAGCAAGAGAGAGAGACAGAGAAATGAAAAGTAACAACCAGACCTCAATATAGGTGTTCAGAATTTGACCTCTTCAAGAACAGATAATGATGCTGAGTGACTGAGAGAGAGAGAGAGAGAGAGAGAGAGAGAGAGAGAAACAGAGGAAGGAAGAGCAGAAATGAGAGGAGCAGATGAAAAATGAAGGCGGGCAAAACAGAGGTGTGAACATAACACGTAATACATGTAAATCAGGTCGGGATATTTGAAAAACAAATGACTTTTCCTGATTAAAATGAGTATAGTCACTCTTCAAATATGTACTGAAAATGAAGAATATTGAGATAAGCGTTCATAAAACAAAGAAAGAAGAGACAGAAAAACATTTGAACAGAGAGAGAGTGACAGAAAACACTACAAGCCAAACGTAAAGGTAGGTAAAGGCAGCAGAAAACTATATCACTGTAAATATCGCGTTCTGTGTTACTAATTTGGCTGTACATCTGTGAATGACAAATATCAGTGCTGCAGCCTGCCTTTTGTCTCTGTTCTCCTTACAGATGAATCATATTATACACACCATGACTCTTTCAGGTCAGTGTGTTCTTCTCTGTATGTGATATATCCAGATAAACACCCATGCTGAATGTATGTGTGTGTGTGTGTGTGTGTGTGTGTGTGAGAGAGAGAGAGAGAGAGAGAGAGAGAGAGAGATTAAAACAGAATGTTTTCCTAAGTAGTGACAGCCAGTTTGTATTATTTATCCTCACAGGACTCTTCATGCTGTCTGCATGTGTTCCTCGTCAGTATCACTTTGTGAATGAGTTAAAGACCTGGACTGAAGCACAGACATACTGCAGAGAGCACTACATTGACCTGGCCACTATTGAAAACCAAGAGGACACAAATGAGCTGATTAAAACAGTAAATGTTAATGTCAACCATGTTTTGATTGGACTGAAGTGGGAGTGGGAGTGGTCTCTTTCAGACAGGAAGCTCTCTGGACTGGGAAGGATGGAATTCACAAACTGGGACAAATGGGAGCCAAACAACTACCGCGGTTCTTCTGAGGGATGTGGAATAATGAGAACGAATGGGAAATGGAATGATTTGCCATGTCAAAAGCTGAACCAGTTTGTGTGTTATGATGGTGATTATTCTTCACTCATTCCTGTGTCAGTCACACCGCACTGTAACGGCTCTGTTATAAGGGCTATATATAAATGTATGGTGTATGTATGTATGTATGTATATATATATATATATATATATATATATATATATATATATATATATATATATATATATATATATATATATATATATATATATATATATATATATATATATACATATATATGATGAGATATATATGATAAAATCTGAGAACAAGGACCTTACTTTCACAAAGAAAATAGCCATAAACATTCAATATACACAAAATATGAATACTATCAAAAATAGTAATTTAATCTTAAACGTGAAAAATCGCAGTGAAATGTGAATTTATTAGAGCTGAAAAAGATGTTTCTCTTCCAGAGGGAAAGGTCAGCAGATACATAGTGATTAAGGAGACCAAAACCTGGAGAGAAGCTCAGAGCTACTGCAGAGAACATCATACAGACCTGGTCAGTGTGAGGAACCAGACTGAGAATGACATGATATGGAGTTTGATAAAGGGCGGTACTGAAGCCTGGATCGGCCTGTTCAGGGGACTGTGGAAATGGTCAGATCAGAGTAAATCCTCATTCAGAAACTGGAGCACAGGGAAACCTGATAATTATGGAGGGAGAAAAAACTGTGCTGTGGTCTTCATTAAGCATGATGTGGGACAGTGGGATGACTGGAATTGTGCCAGTAAAACTCCGTTTGTCTGTTATGGGGGTGAGTAAATCTTCACACCACAGAGAGTTAATACCGAACCCACCACTCAGACCGCTGTGAGACCTTAACATCAGTTTTCAAAAATAACTCAAAATGGTGTAGTGTTTTAAATCACAAGTCTTTTGGTAATAAGAACTGTGACTTCTTACACAAGCTCTTAATGTGTGTGTGTGGGTGTGAATCAGTACGCCGTTTGGAACAATTCGTCTGTTTGTTTAGTAGCCTAGACTCAGATGCTGTTAGGCTAAGATACAACAGGCTATGCTTTGCATTATGTATTATGCAAATGTTTGGGCAAACAGTCCCAAAATGAAATGCTCACTTTCCTGTAGTCTACAGTGGCTTCTGCAAAACATTGTCTATATGAGTGTCTGTCTTTTTGAGATGTGCACTGAATAAGAAAATGTTATCTCTCACCCTCTGATACGGATGCCATCTCTATGAAGTCTAAAGCTGGGTGTGGGTATTTAAAAACCCTGACCCGTGCACCACTGGTGTAAATATATGTCTGTGTGTAAGTGCTTCATTGTTTGTTTGTGTGTGTGTGTGTGTGTGTGTGTGTGTGTGTGTGTGTGTGTGTGTATGTGTGTGTGTCTTTTAAGTGCGCAGAGTGAGGAAGATAGTGAGAGTGAAGCTGAAATCCCATCAGAATGTGAATGATCCTGCAGTGAAGGAGGCCATCTTACAGCAAGTGAGTGTCTCTCTCTTCCTAAAGAAGAGAAGAACAGAAATAAATCTACTGTATACAGTACTAAAAGACTGATTCTGTTCTTCAGATCCAGAAGAAACTGGGCATGTCAGAAGACGTCAAGGTGGCATGGAGAGAACAGGCAGATGGAAAAGTCTTTCACAGGAAGAAAATGGATGGAAAGAGAGAGAGAAAGAAGAGGGATGAGTTTTAGAGAGATGAAAGATGTTCAGCAACAAGAAAAAAAGGAAAAAGGTTTCTATTTATTCATTTATTGGTCATTTTAAGATGGTCCTAAAAATGAGAAAGAGACAAAGAGGAGGGATGGGCTTTAGAGAGACAAGAGATGCTCAGCACACAAAAACTAAAAGAAAGAAAGAAAGGAAAAAAGAAAGAAAGAAAGAAAGAAAGAAAGAAAGAAAGAAAGAAAGATTTCGTTGATTACTTTGCCATGATCCCGAAAATTTGATTGTTGATGCATACTGAGTCCAAAATATCAAAAGTGATACTTAGTACAACTACTTTTTTTAAGGACCTTTGCTGACCTCTAGTGGTCATTTTTTAAACATGCAGTCAGAGCTGTCACAAGGCTGTACACGCTTCGACGTCACTCCATGTCTCTTACTGCTGCTGTCAGAGATTTCATTCACTTTTTTCACTTTCCCGAGTGAAGTCCAGCATTTTAGCACTGTCCCCTCTCAGTAACTTGCTTGTTTGTAAAAGTCTTTTACTGGAGAGAATAAAAACTTTTATTGGTATTGTAAATATGTTGTTCTGAAATCATTTGACCCTTTGAAAAATGTGAACGTGGATGTGCAGCTGTGTGTGTGTGTGTGTGTATGCGCGCATGTGTGTGTGCGTGTGTGTGTGTCTTTGCGTGTGTGCTTGTGTGTGTGTGTGTGTGTGTGTGTGACTGTGTGTGTGTGTGTGTGTGTGTGTGTGTGTGTGTGTGAGAGAGAGAGTATGTGTGTGTACATGTGTGCTTGTGTGTGTGTGTGTGTGTGTGTGTGTGCGTGTGTGTGTGTGCGTGTGTGTGTGTGTGCGTGTGTGTGTACATGCGTGTGTGTGTCTTTGTGTGTGTGCATGTGTGTATGTGTGTATGTGTGTGCACATATGGATGAATCTGTAGTGTGAACCTATCTGTCTTGTCTAGAACGGTCCTGCTGGTTTGACTCTTCTGGGAAACAACCATAGACAGAGTAGTAACATGATTATCAATAATGTTTATTATGCTCATAGTAACACTGATGTTTAAGTTGATGAGGTACATGAAATTAGAGGGTTGGTTACGGGAAAAATGGATCAGAGGATGGGGTCTTTATTTATAAATAGTCCTGTATTTTGACTATGCAAAACAGGATCCTGGTTCACAGTTTGTCCTTACATGCAAAGCAAAGGGGAATATTCATTGACCAGAAAAAAAAAATCTAAATTATTTTACTGCAAAAAGTCAGCTCACTGATGTATGCATTCATAACACGGTGAGGACAGAGAGAGAGAGAGTCACAGCTGAACAGAGGACATCACAAGCTTCACACACAGACACATACCTCACAGACAGAGTCATAATGCAGCTGTAAATATAATACATCAGTATAACACATAACATCAACAATGGAACTAATTCAGTCAATATCAGAGAACAAGATGTCATGTGGAAGAGAATCACAATATTACAATATGACGAGGGGAAGCAGGACAAGTCTCTATATTTTTTCCATGTGTCTTCTCTCGGTCAGATTAAAATGAGGATGGACATTGTTAAATCAGCTTGCTTTGGTCAGTTTCTCTGGAACATTACCATTGGTAAATAATGAACTCACTATAGAGTGTTGTCTGACAGGCTGGTCTCTCTGGCATCAGTGCTCTGTGCATTGAGTAAACAGTTGTATGTGGTCAGGGACACTGTGGGACATCTTGGGTTTGACATTAACAGCACGACTTCAGTACCATGTTCAGCTGAGCCAGCCTGTGTCTTGTCCTTTTTTTTTTTCATTTTGTTATTTTTATTTTTTCATATAATTTTTTTTTTCTTAAGCCCTGCCTGCAGTCTGTGTCTTGTCCTCCTTATATTTATTGGTTTTCTTATGATTATTATTTTTTCGCATCTCTGCATGCAGTCAACAGAAACCACAAACTCTTTTGCATATTGTTTTACTAAGATCAAAGAGAGATAGAGAGAGAGAGAGAGACAGTGTGGCATTGCCAGCAGAGCTCACGCCTATAAAACAAAAACAAACTAAAAAAAAACCATTCAAATTATTTTTTCTGCAGTGAGGTAACAGATAGAGAGGGCACTTAGATCCGGTGAGAAGCAGAGAAGACAGAGACAGAAACAGAGACACACCTGAATAGAGAAAGAGAGTGAGAAGAAGACACTTCACGCGCAGGTAGGTTCTGCTGTAAAGCACTGTTAAAAATCATAAGATCACGACAATATACATTTTCTCATAATTACGACATATCGCTGTGTGCTGAAGCAAAACACGGCAGAAAGTGGAACAGGGCTATAGACTTGGTAATTGCTTCAGTTACATTTTTTTTTTTCTCAATCGCATGTTTCCGATTTTTTTTTTTTTATTTGTATTGATTACTGTCCCGATGGTCCATGGATTTTTCTCAACTTGATCTTGTTTCGTGTCTTTAATTAAGACGTAAACGTTGCAGAGTGAAAATGTGTGTTAAACACTGATTCTCCTTGTAGCAGCATATAACATTTGTTACGAACGTAATCGGACACATATACTTTACCCTTATACATTCATAATGACAGCACTAAAACGGACCTGTCTGTTATTTAGATGTTTAGATCCATCAGAGATGACTCACGTTATGCATTTAATCCTCCCTCTCTCAGCTCAGTGTGTGTATGTACTCGGACGAGAGTAACTATGACAATTTATCGTTCATAGAAATAAAACTAGAGGAGATGTATAGACTGCCGCGATGTGGTAAAAATAAACGTAAACGTAAACGAAGCGCTACCGTTTTCCACTGAACTATTTCACAAAACGGTTAATGGGCCACATGATGCTGTCAGTTGGCCTTCAAGTCCTATAACAACCACATAGTTTAAGTTGGGCAGACAAAGACCCTTAAGGTTCTGCACGCTCAGTATATATAGAGATATTCATAGACGATTCCAAAACGATTCCCTAGTAACTTCATAACTTCTCTGCAAGCTAGATTATTCCGCTTATATTTAGCAGTTGGTAGTTTCCTGTTCATGAATCAATCGGGTCTTGAAGATGGGCGTGTTTATTGCAGTAAGGGCCCGTGCGTAAGAATGCTGCCTGCCTCGGTGCCAAAAAAAAAAAATTAAAAAAAAATCGTAATTGTTAACGATTATTGATTTAAAGATATAAATTAAGAAATCATTAAAACAGAAACGCACAAACATTTCATATACTCATATTCACAGTCATTTTTATATAGCTTTTTATATTTTAAAACTTTATTTACAATTGTAAAAAAAATGCATATATTATACTGCTCTTGATCGGTATAACAACAACATGCTCCGCCCATTAAATTAAATTCTATCATAAAGATACTTTACATACATCACTCTCCATATTTTATTTTACCACAATGTACATGTCTTTGTCTTTGTCTTTCTAGACCTTTCTTTCTCTATTACTGATTGTCTCTCCTCTGGGCTGTTAAGCCATCGTAGTTCTTTGTGTACACACACGTTCGCTCGAGCACACGTGCACACACTCACATAAAAACACATACGCATTCACATAAGCACACGCACATGCATGCGAGCCTGCCCTCCACTCACACTTGCACCAGCATGAGTTAAAATCAGACTGCCTGTAGGTCACAAGTAATCATGCTGACCTCTAGTGGTCATTTTAAAGAATGCAAACCCAGCGGACAGAATGTTGTGATTTGTTATGACTCTCTGTGGTCCAGCTGATTACATCATACAGTAAAGCATTTATAAGTGAATTAACCCTTTTTACTTTTAGATTCATATCCATCATTTGCCATGATTGCATAAAACAGCTTGCATCTCAGTGTTTTTCAGAAGATGGCTGTTCATATTGAAAATATGACAAAGTTACAGTTAAACTGACAGTTATGTTTCTGTAAAATTAAATTTCATCGTGAGGAACTAAAAGATTCCTGATTCATCTGTAATGAAAATACATGTGGACACAAACATCAACCTTGGGATGTTCAACAACCCTGTCACATGACTTCTGAATCAGCCTTTACAGGATTACAATATTGAAAGCAGAACTAAACAAAAACTGTTTGTATGCCCTTAGTGACTGTAAGTGTTGTAAAATATAACGCAATCTAAGTGACACTGCATCCTTGTCTGACCTGTTTCTCTTATGGGCAAACTGATGTAAAAGCTGCTTGTCACCATGTGTTCAAACACCTTCATTAATATTAATGTGAGGGAAACTGACCTCTGGTCAGTTAAACGGGTGACATTTGCCTTCTTGGGGACCCAGAACAATAGTGGCAGATGACAGACAAGCTGGAACCTTTGACTGATTTATTGGGGTTCTGTTTGTCTCCAAGCTTCCTAACCTTATGCTCAGAAATAGTAAAAGGTGTGTGTGTGTGTGTGTGTGTGTGTGTGTGTGTGTGCAGACTGAGAGACTCCCCACGTCCTGTTCAGTCAATTGAAGTAATACAGATATAACCAATAGTGAGAGCAGTATTCAATGTGGTCAGTAACATAACCTTGTCCATACTGTTTTGGATGTTTTATATTTAAATTGTGCCTCTAATGGCAACATGAACACAGTCATCTTCTACTGACCCTGGTAAAAGGGTGTGCTGTTAGACGCAGACACATAAAGCAATGAGGACAGAGAGAAAGAGTGAGTGAGTGTGTGTGTGTGTGTGTGACAGAGAGAGAGAGAGAAAGAGAAAGTGTGTGAGAGTGTGTGTGTGTGTGTGTGTGTGTGTGTGAGAGAGAGAGAGAGAGAGAGAGAGTGTGTGTGTGTGTGTGTGAGAGAGAGAGAGAGAGAGAGAGAGAGAGAGAGAGAGCGAATGACCAACTTTGTACACAGGCAAGAGCTTCTCTTGTTTAATGGACCAGTACTGTTTTATATATCATGAATAAATGTTTATTGTAGTTATCAAATGATCAATTACTAGGCTGAGAAATCTTAACCCTAGACTGAATCCATAATTGAAATATTTCTTGACTTCAGTACTGAAGATTTTTGATCATTCGTATTGTGAATATTTTCCTGTAGGCCAGTCAAGAGATTTTCCTACAATGTAAAATATAAGCAATTTAAGGCTGAAAGGCACATACTACCATCGGTCTGTGTTGGTTGTAAAGACGTCATATTTGGGACATGTGACCTGCTCTTTCTCACTTCGTGAAGCTGAGGTTTGAATATGCAAAGTGGAGCTCTCTGACATGCTGTGTAGTTCTGTCTATTGGGTGTTTGTTTTGTGCATCAATGTTGTTTACATGAAGCCCTAAGGGAATGAACTTTATCTCAGATTGTATCTCACATTCACAGGTGGACAAAGTACACAACTCCATTACTTGAGTCAAAGCATAGATACTCCTGGTCATATATTACTCCAATACAAGTGAAAGTTGTTCAGTCAAATTTTTACTTGAGTTCAAGTACTGGAGTATTTGCTTTTAACAGTACTTAAGTATTCAAAAGTAGCCTACATTTTCTTTTTAATGTCGACGCATTGTTGTTCTGTTGCCACGATGCATTTACAGAACCTAATGGCTCCTGAAGCAGCCTGCTGAATGCACTGATTTGCTTGTAGAACCTGTTGAATAAAATGCTTGTGAAATGTGTTACCAAAAAAAAAGAAAAAAGAAAAAAAAGAGACAGAAACACAACTGAACGGACATAAGGAAAGTCATTGTCATTTTCATATTTTTTTTTTATTTAACACCCCCTACCCCACCCCCACAAAACAGCATGGCAGTGTTCTAACACAGCTCTGGCAGTGTGTGTGTGTGTGTGTGTGTATGTGTGTGTGTATGTTCTGTAAATTAGAAAGAATTATAGTTTTTTATTATTGTGTTTTTCATCATCATCATCATCATCATCATCATGATTAAGCAAGTATACAAGTTCAGTGTTTAAAAAAGTGGAAATGAGAAACTGACCATCGAACATTTGGTGACAGTTTTTACATATAATTTTGAAAGGACTGAAGTCAGTAACGTTAACTTGGCATTTTCGGTTGCTATTAGTATGCGTCAGCAGCGGATTCACACAGGACCCGGTGTTATAACCCAACTGACTCTCGTACGTGTTCACGCATTGTGTTAACACCAGCAGCTGTGATCTGCCTCTGTCACCAGAGTCGTCACACAGTCACAAACATATTACTCACGGTTTTCAAGTCGCGTCTGATATCTACTGCGGCGAACGTGACTGTATAAGTGAGCAGTGAGCACTGCATCACAACCACCTACGAAAAAGGTTAGGCGAACACAACGCGTGAACGTGTACAGGAACCAGTTAGCTTGAAAACCAGTTGAGACATAACATCAGTCCCAGTACGACAGTTTGGTGGGCAAATCTATAAAAATCCAAAGCAGCATGCACTTTGAACTTGACTGACAGCGTAGAAGTAGTTTATTGTGATTGTTTCTTATCCTGTGTTATTTGTCTTGTACATCGAGTGGTTAGGATGTACTGTACAGTGAACACTACAGCAGTACCTGTAATATTTTCTGATAAACAGAACTGTGAGATAATACATAGAGAATGTATAATTGTCCAGATGGATTGATGTAGGAAGTTGTGAACTGTTTATCACAAATCATGTTATTAGAAGAATCTGTGGAGGGAAAGATAGATTCCTGGGAGTAAACTGACATCACATGAATACAGGGAGAGATTTAGAGGAATTATTGTTTTGAATGAAAATGGAAAATAAAATGAAAACACTGAAACGATACTGATCCGTAATGGAGCATCACATTATATGTCCTTAAATAAACTTGATAATGTGACTTTGCTACAATTAGTGTTTGTATGGAGTTTATAATGACAGTACTAAAATGGATCTGTCTGTTTTTTAGATCCATCAGAGATGATTCACATTATACGTTTTGTTCTCCTCTCAGGTCAGTGTATGTGTAAGTTTGTGTGTGTGTGTGTGTGTGTGTGCGTGTGCGTGTGTGTGTGTGTGTGTGTGTGTGTGTGTGTAAACGACTATTATATATCTAAAAATAAGCATAACGTTCTTAACACTAAGATTGGTAATCTTGACTCAATCTTTCTTAAAGGAAATATGAATTTTGTAAATAGTAATAGTAATAAACAGTTACTATAGTAGTGCTAACACATCATGTAAAACAACTACTGCATCAATATTTTTATTCAGTCTGATATTTAAGCCTATAGAGGGCTAAAATGAGTTGTTATTCATGAATTGATAATTGGTTACTAGCTTTCTAATTAAGTTTAATCTCTGAAAAAAAATCTCTATTTTTTTTGTTTCTGTATGTACAGATTATATGTCTTTTAATATATGACAGTTGTGATAATATTGTTCTGTACAGGACTCTTCATGCTGTCTGCATGTGTTCCTCATCAGTATCACTTTGTGAATGTGAATAAGACCTGGACTGAAGCACAGACATACTGTAGAGAACACTACACTGACCTGGTCACTATTAAAAACCAAGAGGACAACAATGAGCTGATTAAAACAGTAAATGTTAATGTCGGCCATGTTTGGATTGGACTGAAGTGGGAGTGGGAGTGGTCTCTTTCAGACAGGAAGCTCTCTGGACTGGAAAAGATGGAATATATGAACTGGGAGGAAGGGGAGCCTGACAACTACCTTAGTTCTGAAGATTGTGGACTAATGAAAACTAATGGGAGATGGGCTGATGTGTTGTGTACAGGGCCACACCCCTTTGTGTGTTATGATGGTGATTAATCTTTATACACTACTTTATCAGTCAAACCATACGTAAATTACAGTTTTCTTGCCATGGGATTAATTTATCTGTTAAACTGAAGGATAAGTTAACACGACTACCATACATGAAAAGTGGCATCTAGCAGAGACAAATGATCTCAAGACTGAATTATGTGCTGTGATGAGTAATGATGGACAATGGAATAATACAGCATGTGAAACCTCACATTATGCTGTTTGTTATTCTAATCATCATTATGTATTAATTTTTTCTACAAACCATACATAAATTTTTCAGTCTAGGTTCTTACCAAGGGATGAAGATGTTGGTCTAATGAACAGAGACTACAGTAAGATTATGGAGAATATAATCTGTAAAAACTAGACTATAACATGGCTGAAAATCCTGAATTAAAATTAGGCAACGACATGAAATAAAACAAAAAGAAAAATTACAATTGTTACACAAGTAACTTTGTCTCACAACAAAAGAGCCAACTGGTTACATATTTAATTATTAATTTTATTAATCATATTGATATTAATGTTGGAGATTAAAAAAAATATATATTTGTCTTCCAGAGAGAAAGGTAAGCAGTGAGAGATACATAGTGATTACTGAGACCAAAACCTGGAGAGAAGCTCAGAGCTACTGCAGAGAACATCATACAGACCTGGTCAGTGTGAGGAACCAGACTGAGAATGACATGATATGGAGTTTGATAAAGGACAGCAGTAAAACCTGGATCGGCCTGTTCAGGGGCTCATGGAAATGGTCAGATCGGAGTGACTCCTCATTCACAAACTGGGCATCTGGACAACCTAATAACAATGGGGGTAACGAGAACTGTGCTGTCATGGAGGTAACTGGTAAAATACTGGGACGATGGGATGACTTGTGGTGTGAGAATGAAAAGCCATTTGTTTGCTATGAAGGTGAGCTCATTTATTATAATTTGTCGAATGTACTTTACTGAGATATAATTATATGAACTGAATACTATAAACAGGTGTGGCCAAGACACAAGTAATGACCTTCCTTAAAAGTTTCAAATTAAAGATGACATTAAAAAAAACAATTTTGTTATTATGGTGAGCTTAATGGTTGTTACTTTTCATATTTAATTTTTGGAGACATAGTTAAATTTGGTAAAGTAAAAACAAATGGCAGTGACTAAAACAACATGAAGTAACACTAGGTTTAGTCCAAGAAGAATGGATTGTTTCACAATTTTTAAATGCACTATTCATGGGGAGTCTTCTTTATAGATAAGATGAGGAGTGTATGTGTGTGTGTGTGTGTGTGTGTGTGTAATGATAAACATTGTAACATACAGCTGTTTTAAACTGCTGTTGTTATAGTACATCCTCTCACAAAACACTGTCAGTATTGGATCCATCACACAAATTGCTCCCAGACCTCAATATAGGTGTCCAAAAATCACTCAGAATGGCACCATGTTTTAAATTACAGGGCTTTAGGTAAAGAGACATCACAAATGAATTCTGAATAAGAATGTAAATTTGTGTGTGTGTTTGCTTGTGTGTGTGTGTGTGTGTGTGTGTGTGTGTGTGTGTGTGTGTGTGTGTGTGTGTGCGCGCGCGTGTGTGTGTGTCTTTTAAGTGCCCAGAATGAGGAAGATAGTGAGAGTGGAGCTGAAATCCCATCAGAATGTGAATGATCCTGCAGTGAAGGAGGCCATCTTACAGCAGGTGAGTTTCTCTCTCTTCCTAAAGAAGCAGATCAACACTCACACACAGTGCTCTCCTCATTAGAACAGAAATAAATCTACTGTATACAGCACTAAAAGACTGATTCTGTTCTTCAGATCCAGAAGAAACTGGGCATGTCAGAAGACGTCAAGGTGGCATGGAGAGAACAGGCAGATGGAAAAGTCTTTCACAAGAAGAAATTGGATGAAAAGAGAGAGCGAAAGAAGAGGGATGAGTTTTAGAGAGATGAGAAGTTTTAGGGTCGAGGTGGGGGGGGGGGGGGGGATTTTTTTTTACAATTTTGACAATGTTTGTTGATGCATTTCAAGTCCGAAAGGCGATATTTCGTGCAGCGACTTGGTTTCAGGGACTCCTGCTGACCTCTAGTGTTCATTTTTAAAAATGCAAATGGAGCAAACACACGGTAGAAGGCAATTTTACAGCATCACATGCCTCCAACACAGTCTCGCGTGGAATGTGTAGAATGAGTACAAATGTGCATTTGTTATCATGTTATCAAAACAGTTTTGTTATCAAAACTCTCCGCTTGGAACTCACTATTGTGATATAACCTTTTAGCAGGTTGACTTTATTAACGGCTCATAATCCATCCACCTCTTATATCTGGGAGGTATGAAGTTGGTGAGACAAATTGAACAGATTTTACGCATTGAAATAATTTTCTATGATAAGGACAAAGACAAAGTCATCAGGTTAACAGACAAGTTTTGGCCTTACCATATGCTTACCTGCAAATGCTTCGTCATCTTTTCTACATATTTTTTTTTCTAAATGTAGAAATAATTCATCTGATGATTTCTTTGATTCTGTAGGCTACTATATAAATGTAACGTAATATTAATGCGCTATATTAATGTGAACCCTCGCCAATGAGCGATTGGGAGAGTCGCAAAAGCTTTGTGCCAGGAGCACAAATCGACATTTGTACCAAATAGCGCAAATTCCCGCAAGACCGAGCTCCAGACTTTATTTTTTAAATTTCCAGACTGAATTCCACTATATTAGCACTGTCTCCTTTCAGCAACTTGCTTGTTTGTAAAAGCCTTTTACCAGAGAAAATTAAACTTTTTTTTTTGGCATAATGAACATCTTGTTCTGAAATCACTTGAACGTTTGAAAAACGTATGCTTGTGAATGTGTTCAGTTTTAAGGATGTGTGTGCGTGTGTGTGTGTGTGTGTGTGTGTTCGCACGCGCGCGCTTGTCTCTGTCTATGGATGTACCTGCATTGTGAACCTGTCTGTGCTATCCGTTACACTGGTTCTGTTGGACTGACTCTTTTTGGAAAGAATCGTTGACATAGTTACATGATTTTCAGCTATGTTTATTATGCGCATCATAACATTCATGTTAGTTCATAAGGTACAAAGAAAAGAGAGCTGATACAAGAAAAAGGACCGAAGGACTGGGTCTTTCTTCGTAAATAACCCTGCATTTTGACTACGCAAAACAGGATCCTGGTTCACCATTAGTCCTTATAAGTAAAGCAAAGGGGAGTTTTCTGATCTATCGTGGAGAAAAAAAAAACATATCTAAATTATTTTCCCATAAATAAGTCAGCTTACTGATGTATGCATTCATAACACAACGAGGACAGAGAAAGAGTCACAGCTGAACAGAAAGTGAACAGAGAACATCACAAACTTCACACACAGACACATACTTCACAGAAAGAGTCATAATGCAACTGTAAATATAATACATCAGTATAACACATAACATCAACAATGGAACTAATTCAGCTAATATCAGAGAACAATATGTCATGTGGAAGAGAATCACAAGAGGGGAAGGAGAACAAGTCTCTGTCTTTTTACATGTGACTTCACACGGTCAGATTAAAATGAGCATTTTAATCTGACCTTCATAGCTTTAGATTTTCCCAACAAGAAGCATTTTTCATGGAAAGCCTTCATTTCTGTTCAAGAGCAAGCTGTTTTTTTCTGCTTAACCTGCAATAAAGATGAAAAAGTAACCTAATACAGGTCATTCTGTTGGTCGACTTTTTTTTTTTTAACAGTGGTAACTCCCAGTCTCTGTTTTTGGGGAAGTAAGTGTTGGTGGACTATCACGTCGCCCTCAGGGCACGAGGGCACACTCTAGCTCATGAATCGCCTTTACTCTGAGACGTCCTACAAGAAAGGTGGTGATCTCCCCATTCCTCGAGAGCGGCATGACTCCTTGATTGGTGAATCACCAGATACACTGCCTACGTCCGTAATTTAAACAGTTGTCGGAACCTTGTCCTCTTTTTGTGTAGTACACGTGTCATGCTTGTGTACGCCGTGTACACCCCTGACACAGACGGCATCGCTGACATAGAGTCTACTGCGGAATGGATCGGGCAGCCGGGACAGATCGGGCACTTAGAGCCCCCTACTGGCAAACGCATGTCAAAGCATGCGTTCTATTCAACTCAGAACAACAAAATACAGCGCGAAAGGCAACAAACATAAGAATCAAATTTATATCTTAACATCCGTGAGTGAGAGACACGGAGACACGGAAACACAGCAACTGGTAAGGCTTCTTCACACTGAGAGACACATGTTACACGTTTTACGCATTTATATCGACAGCGCCCTATTACAATATTTACAGGCGCATGGCTTCTCTCAGAAATTTAATTTCATGCTCTTCATGTTCTAAAAACTGTGAAGTTGGCGGTGCCCTGTTGATGATTCAATCACATCTGGAAGCTTGAGAAAATGTTCTGGAAAATGACACTTATTTCAGTTACATACGTTTTTCCCAATGTTAAACGTGGCATCTACATTACTGACCTCGATGAAATGTATGGATTACAACACGGGGCGATGTGTTTCAACTTGTTCCCAGGTTTGCCTTTTTTTCCCTTGCAATGCACAGCAAATCCACAACACTGAAATTCCATCACAAGCCTCTGTAAAAGCATATTTAACTGAATCGGACATATATGAAATAAACAAAATGATCCTCAGTAGTGCTAGACCCCCTTCCTCCACCAGTTTGCTAAACCTAGTAGGCCTATCAAATACATCTTATATCATTAGCCGTTTAGTAGCTGATTAACTGTCTGCAGCAGTCTCCAACACTGATCAGTCTGCTAGTCACAAAGAGATGCAGATGTAGCTAAATGACGGTGTTCTGGGTCTTTAGAGACTGACACTGACGCAAGATGTCCGTTACACTCGGACCTGGAAACCTGGTTTATGTCATCATTAATGTGCAGTACAGTTACGGTGTCATACTCCTGCCTGCATCAGCTAAATTACAGCACTCAGTCTGACTCAGCAGCGACTGTTTGCTACGCGTGAGTGTCATCATATGAGTTAAACCATCAGGGTTATTTATCGTAAAAATCATACGTGCGCATATTTCCGTATATCTATACGCATTTCTTAATCTAATCTGTCTAATCCGTATGTTGAATTTATTGCACTGATGTCTCTTCACCATTATTGCTATAACATAGTAATGAGTAAATAGTGTTGGAATGCAGCAGATTAAACAGATGATTATGTCAGGCATATGTAGCCCAGGGGAGAGGGTTATTAAATTCTTCAGTGCCGGAATAAGCACTTTTAATAAATACAGCACTTTTAATGAATTTTTTGTGCTTGTTTGTTTTTGGCAAAGCAGTTATTATATCACTGTGTATGTATGTTTGTGTGCGTGCGAGCATGAGTGTGTCTGTGCGTGTGTGTGTGTGCGCGTGCGTGCGTGCGTGTGTGTGTGTGTGTGTGTGTGTATGTTTGTGTGTGTTTGTGCATGTGTGTGTCTCTGTGTGTGTGTGTGTGTGTGTGTGTGTGTGTGTGTGTGTGTGTGTGCGCGTGCGTGTGTGCATGCGTGTGTGTGTCCCTTGTGTGTGTGCGTGTGCATGTGTGTGTGTGTGTGTGTATGTGTGTATGTGTGTGTTTGGTGGAATGTGGAATGTATTGAACTCATGTCACCTTCTGTTGAACCCTACTTTATAACTGAATTAGAACTTATTAACCTGGTGTACCTGATCTTTTGTTGTTGCAATTATCACTCTCCTGTGCACACAGTTTGGGGTAGTCTTATTCATACCACACCGTCTCCTTAGGTACACAGAATACAGATAAGGACTTGGCCTCCATTTGACCTCTTCCAAAACAAATAATGATGCTGAGTGACTGAGAGAGAGAGGGCGAGAGAGAGAGAGAGAGAGAGAAACAGAGGAACGAAGGGCAGAAATGAGAGGAGCAGATGAAAAATGAAGGAGGGCAAAACAGAGGTGTGAACATAACACGTAATACATGTAAATCAGGTTGGGATATTTGAAAAACAAATGACTTCTCCTGATTAAAATGAGCAGAGTCACTCTTCAAATATGTACTAAAAATGAAGAATATTCAGATAAGCGTTCATAAAACAGAGAGAGAAGAGACAGAGAAACATTTGAACAGAGAGAGAGTGACAGAAAACACTACAAGCCAAACGTAAAGGTAGGGAAAGGCATCTGAAAACTATATTACTGTAAATGTCGTGTTCTGTGTTACTAATTTGGCTGTATATCTGTGAATGACAAATATCAGTGCTGCAGCCTGCCTTTTGTCTCTGTTCTCCTTACAGATGAATCATATTATACACACCATGACTCTTTCAGGTCAGTGTGCTCTTCTGTATATGTGATATAAGCCACATAAACACTCATGCTGAATGTATGTGTGTGTGTGTGTGTGTGTGTGTGTGTGTGTGTGTGTGAGAGAGAGAGAGAGAGAGAGAGAGATTAAAACAGAATGTTTTCCTAAGTAGTGACAGCCAGTTTGTATTATTTATCCTCACAGGACTCTTCATGCTGTCTGCATGTGTTCCTCATCAGTATCACTTTGTGAATGAGATGAAGACCTGGACTGAAGCACAGACATACTGCAGAGAACACTACATTGACCTGGCCACTATTGACAACCAAGAGGACACAGATGAGCTGATTAAAACTGTTAAAGGAGATGTTGACCGTGTTTGGATTGGACTGAAGTGGCAGTGGGAGTGGTCTCTTTCAGACAGGAAGCTCTCTGGACTGGGAAGGACGGAATTCACAAACTGGGACATAGGGGAGCCAAACAACTACCTCGGAGCTTCTGAGGAATGTGGAATAATGAGAACGAATGGGAAATGGAATGATATGCCATGTAGAGAGTTGTCCCCACTTGTGTGTTATGATGGTGATTATTCTTTACTCATTCCCGTGTCAGGCACACTGTATGCTCTCTTATTAAGGCTATATATAAGTGTATGGTGTATATATATAAGTAAATTTTTTATAAGTGTACATACGTTTCATTGATAAAATCTGAGAACGAGGACCTTACTTTCACAAAGAAAATAGCCATAAACATTCAATATACACAAAATATGAATACTATCAAAGATAGTAATTTAATCTTAAACGTGAAAAATTGCAGTGAAATATGAATTTATTAGAGCTGAAAAAGACGTTTAAGATATTTGTTAAGTTGAAAGACAAGTTAACAGGACTAAAATGAGCCAAAAATCAAATTAATTAGTAAAAAAGTCATATGTATGTGATTATATTAAAAAAACAAAACAAAAAAATTAAAAACATTAAAAGAAGTTGTATGTTTTTAATAAGCTAAATCATGATTGTAAAAATCATAATGAAGTGAAAGGATTAATAAAATCTTTGTCTTCCAGAGAGAAATGTCAGTAGTGAGAGATACATAGTGATTACTCAGGCCAAATCCTGGAGAGAAGCTCAGAGCTACTGCAGAGAACATCATACAGACCTGGTCAGTGTGAGGAACCAGACTGAGAATGACATGATATGGAGTTTGATAAAGGGCGGTACTGAAGCCTGGATCGGCCTGTTCAGGGGACTGTGGAAATGGTCAGATCAGAGTAAATCCTCATTCAGAAACTGGAGCACAGGGAAACCTGATAATTATGGAGGGAGAGAAAACTGTGCTGTGGTCTTCATTAAGCATGATGTGGGACAGTGGGATGACTGGAATTGTACCAGTAAAACTCCGTTTGTCTGTTATGGGGGTGAGTAAATCTTCACACCACAGAGAGTTAATGCAGAACCCACCACTCAGACCGCTGTGAGACCTTAACATCCGTTTTCAAAAATAACTCAAAATGGTGTAGTGTTTTAAATCACAAGTCTTTTGGTAATAAGAACTGTGACTTCTTATACAAGCTCTTAATGTGTGTGTGTGGGTGTGAATCAGTGATGCGCGGGTCGGACCCATGACTCGCAGATCGGGCGGGTTTGGTTAAGCTTACCAGAACATGTCACAAGGTTTGGACGGGTTGGGTCAAAAAGGTGAGAAAGCAGCGTTCCGATTAAGTTATAAATGACTTACAGAAACGTGGCATTCCGTAGGAATGTGACTACTCGTCCACCCTCCACCTTCTCTTCCCCTTTCTCTGTCACTTACACTCTCTCTCTCTCCAACACACACACACACACACACACACACACGCACGCACACACACAAGCACACACACACCAGAGGGTGCAGGTCCTCTTGTACCCTGGCTGTCAATGATCTGCAGTACCGAACTATACCGTGACCTACATCTGTCACACATATCTCTCTGCACCCAGGCTATGATTTATAATGCATTAGGCCAGGCCATAATTTATAACTATAGCTTGGCCTAATATCTTATCAGCAGCTTTATCGTCAATTTGTGACTGCGGTTTTGGTCAATGCATGTGTTTTAGAGTGTTGACAATAGGCTTCACCTTCGAGTTTTTTTCCCTAAACATCTGTAGGCATCTGTAGCTTTTGTTTAGATCATATGCTGCCAAAACTTTTTTTTTTTTTGTTAGAAAGAAGACGCTGCCACTGACAATATGGCAATATGGGTGTGGGTGTGTGTGTGTGAGAGGGAGAGAGACAGAGAGACAGAGTTCATGTCTTAAATTAAGGGTGACTTGCTGTTACTCAACAATAAAGAACACCGATTGGAATAATCCGTCTGTTTGTTTAGTAGCCTAGACTCAGATGCTGTTAGGCTAAGATACAATAGGCCATGCCTTGCATTATGTATTGTGCCAATGTTTGGGCAAACAGCCCCAAAATGAAATGCTCACTTTCCTGCAGTCTACGGTGGCTTGTGCAAAACATTGTTGTTTATATGAGTGTCTGTCTTTTTGAGATGTGCGCTGAATAAGAAAATGTTATCTCTCACCCTCTGATACGGATGCCATCTCTATGAAGTTTAAATCTGACGGTGTGCAGGTCAGGTCGGGTTCGGGTGGTTGATTGACACATATTTCTGTGGGTTGGGCTGTGCCGATCAGCTCTCATAGTGGGTCAGGTGGGTGTGGGTATTTAAAAACCCTGACCCGCACACCACTGGTGTGAATATATGTCTGAGTGTAAGTGTTTGATTGTTTGTTTGTGTGTGTGTGTGTGTGTGTGTGTGTGTGTGTCTTTTAAGTGCGCAGAGTGAGGAAGATAGTGAGAGTAGAGCTGAAATCCCATCAGAATGTGAATGATCCTGCAGTGAAGGAGGCCATCTTACAGCAGGCGAGTGTCTCTCTCTTCCTAAAGAAGCAGATCAACACACACACACAGTGCTCTCCTCATTAGAACAGAAATAAATCTACTGTATACAGTACTAAAAGACTGACTCTGTTCTTCAGATCCAGAAGAAACTGGGCATGTCAGAAGATGTCAAGGTGGCATGGAGAGAACAGGCAGATGGAAAAGTCTTTCAGAGGAAGAAAATGGATGGAAAGAGAGAGAGAAAGAGGGATGAGTTTTAGAGAGATGAAAGATGTTATGCAACAAGAAAAAAATGAAAAAAGGGTTTTATTTATTTATTTATGGGTAATTCTGACATGGTCCTAAAAATGAGAGAGAGAGAGAGAGAGAGAGAGAGAGAGAGAGAGAGAAGATGGGCTTTAGAGAGACAAGAGATGTTCAGCACACCAAAAAAAAAAAGAAAAAAGTGAAAGAAGGAAAGACAGAAAGAGAGAAAGAAAGATTTAGTTGATTACTTTAACATGATCCCGAAAATTTGATTGTTGATGCATACTGAGTCCAAAATATCAGAAGTGACACTTAGTAACGCTACTTTTTTTAAAGGACCTTTGCTGACCTCTAGTGGTCATTTTTTAAACATGCAGTCAGAGCTGTCACAAGGCTGTACACGCTTCGACGTCACTCCATGTCTCTTACTGCTGCTGTCAGCGATTTCATTAACTTTTTTCACTTTCCTGAGTGAAGTCCAGCATTTTAGCACTGTCCCCTCTCAGTAACTTGCTTGTTTGTAGAAGCCTTTTACTGGAGAGAATAAAAACTTTTATTGGTATTGTAAATGTGTTGTTCTGAAATCATTTGACCATTTGAAAATGTGAACGTGGATGTGCAGCTGTGTGTGTGTGTGTGTGTGTGTGTGTGTGTGTGTGTGTGTGTGTGTGTGCGTGTGTGTATGCGTGTGTGTCTTTGTGTGTGTGCATGTGTGTGTGTGTGTGTGTGTGTGTGTGTGTGTGTGTGTGTGTGTGTGTGTGTGCACATATGGATGAATCTGTAGTGTGAACCTGTCTGTGTTGACTAGAACACTGGACCTGCTGGTTTTACTCTTCTGGGAAACAACCATAGACAGAGTAGTAACATGATTATCAATAATGTTTATTATGCTCATAGTAACACTGATGTTTAAGTTGAGGTACATGAAATTAGAGGGTTGGTTATGGGTAAAATGGATGAGAGGATGTGGTCTTTCTTTATAAATAGTCCTGTATTTTGACTATGCAAAGCAGGATCCTGGTTCACACTTAGTCCTTACATGCAAAGCAAAGGGGAGTATTTTGATCTATCGTGAAAAAAATATCCATTAATTTTCTTAAAAATCAGCCAGCCCATTGAGGTACGCATTCATAAAACAGTGAGGACAGAGAAAGAATCGCAACTGACTGGAGAACATCACAGATTAGACACACAGGTAGGATTTGTTATAACACGTCTTGTACACTGAGTCATAATGCAGCTGTAAATATGATACATATTTATAATACATAACATCAATAATGGAACAAATTCAAACGGCATCAGAGAACGATATGTCAGGTGGAAAAGTATAACACTATAAAAATATAAGGAGGGGAATCAGAGCAATTTTCTATCTTTTTCCATGTGTGTTCAGACAGTCAGATTAAAAGGAGCATGAACCAGCAGTTCAAACAGTTAAATCAACTCATTTTGGTCAGGTTGCCTAGAACTTTACCACTGGAAGATCAGCCAACACGATATGGTGTATTGTCTGAATGAAAAGCTTGCACACAGGCTGAAACAACCAATGTATTTTAACTTGAGCAATTGACTGGGGGGATATTTCACGCTGTGATTGTTGAGGGTATAAAGTACCTGGACAAAAGGGGTTTTCACTGATAAATGAAGATCACATGACCGGGTGTTTGTTTATAAATAAACCTAACTTTTTTGACTATGTAAAACAGTCTTCAGGGACACGCAGTGTCATAATGTCTATAGGGTGGCTGATCTGGCATCAGTGCTCTGTGCACTGAGTAAACAGTTATATGTGGTCAGAGAGACTTTTTTTTGTGTGTGTGTGGTCAACAGCGAGCACACACTCTTTTGCATATTGTTTTACTATGACAAGAGAGAGACAGTGTGGAATGGTCAGCAGAGCTCACGCCTGTAAAACCAAAACAAAACAAAAACCGGAAAGCATTCAAATTATTTTCCTGCAGTAAGGTAACAGATAGAGAGGGCATTCAGATACAGTGAGAATCAGAGACGACAGAGACAGACACAGAGACACAGAGAGAGAGAGAGAGAGAGAGAGAGAGAGAGAGAGAGAGAGAGTGAGAAGAACACACTTCACACACAGGTTGTTATTTCTTTGAACCGCTGAGGTAAGCAGTAATGCTAGTGACAAATGATGACTTCTTTTTTTGGTAGCTGGAATCCTTTTACTGAGCCTTGTTGCACTATTTATGTATGAGAACTGAGCGGGAAGCGATATTCTGTCAGGTAGATTCTGTTCTCAAATATTGGTAAAAACAATCATATATATATATATATATATATATATATATATATATATATATACACACATATTGTTTTTTTTTTTTTTATTTCATAAGTATCACAAGTAGAACACAGCTGGAAGTGAGGTAGAGTTCCAGACCTGTTGTCAGTTATTCAAGATTCAAGATTCCTTTTATTCTTACATTCCATTACATAACTTTCAGAGAGTAAAATCCTCGGGCTTCGGCTTGTCGACATTGCAGCAACAATAGGAATAAATAACAATGGGAATAGCAGAGAGATAGTACTAAAAAGGGAACAGAAATAATGATCGGTGTGTGTAAAAGGCTGTGTGTGAGTAGGCGCTGCCTGTGCGTATGCATATGTGGTAGTTTGCATGTTTGTGTGTGTTTGAATGTGCACAGCTACGGCCGTGCGGCGCGCAAGTGTGTGCGCGTGTGGGTGTGGGTGTGTGTCTGTGTGTGTATGTGTGTCACAGTCAGGTTAGTGTCCATTGTTCAGAAGCCTGGTTGCCTGGTAGAAAAAAACCGTAGCCTGCGGGTCCAGGCCTTGAGGCCGCGGTACCGCTTGCCAGATGGCAGCAGCTGAAACAGCCCGTGGCCGGGGTGAATGGGGTCTTTGATAATCCTATGGGCCTTGTTGACGCACTGTCTGTTGTAAATTGGTGGAGGGAAGCTCACATCCACTGATGTTGCGGGCTGTCCACATGACCAGTCACAGCGCTTTGTGGTTGAGGGCGGTGCAGTTCCCATGCCAGGCAATGATGTCTGAGCCTTAAAATAACCAAATAGTTAAAGCTGTGGAGACACAGACCTTTAAGAGCATGCAGACTCAGTATATATAAAAAGACACTGAGGGTGATTCAGAGGTTTGTTTGGCTGACATTTGATATAACCATCTAGATCAGGGGTGGGCAAATCCGGTCCTGGAGGGCCATGGTCCTGCTGTTTTTCTTGTCGACCGACTAAATACTGTCTCTGATTGGCTGAAGAGCATGCACACCTGTTTTCAAAGTGAAAATCAACAGGTAGCTAAGAGGTGAAAACAAAAACCGGCAGGACACTGGCTCTCCAGGACTGGATTTGGCTACCCCTGATCTAGATGATACTGCAAACAGTGTGGTCTGGCTTCCGATCACAGGGAGCTGTTTTGGGAAGTATGCCAATGTCACCATGTTAGTTGCATGAGTGCGGTAACGGACAGAAATATATTCAGACGCCCTAGGTGTTCCATATAATGCTCATGATCAGAAATGTTGATGTGGGAAGTCAGTGACATCCAAGACATGCAGAAACTAAAAAATAATGTGATACTATGTGTGTGTGTGTATGTGTGTGTGTGAGGGGGGGGGGGCAACAATCAAACATCAAAATATGAACACTGCAGTAATTCACACTGATCCTCCTTAAATCAGCATGTAACAACAGTTATGAAATAAACTGGACACTGTTATCATTGTTACCATCTGAGTTTGCACGGTGTTTATAATGACAGCACTAAAATGGACCTGTCTGTTGTTTAGATCCGTCAGAGATGATGATTCACATCATATGCACCATCCTCCTTCTCTCAGGTCAGTCAGAATATGTGTGCACATGCAAAAATCAGCGAAAAGATACACAAACGCATATTTTGCATGTATATGTTCCACTGTGACCAAAATTGTAATGATGCTGTTCCTTACAGGACTTTTCATTCTGTGTGCACGTGTTCCTCGTCAATATCACTTCGTTAATGAGTTAAAGAACTGGACTGAAGCACAGACATACTGCAGAGAGCACTACACTGACCTGGCCACTATTAACAACAAAGAGGACATAGACGAACTGATTAAAAGTGTTGACATAAACAATGATGACATACAGTTACAACAGGGTCATGTTTGGATAGGACTGCAGAGGGGAGACTCTGAAAAGTGGCTGTGGTCCTTGGAAGAGACAAAATTCTTTAGAAATGGAGAGATGGAGTTTGAGAACTGGGTTGAAAGGAGTCCCGATACGAAGGGTCAAAATGAAGATTGTGTGGAGATGACACATCATGGAGACTGGAATGCCCAGGACTGTGAAAAGACTTCTGCTTTCATGTGTTATGACGGTAATATTTTATGGGCAGAGTAAACTTATAACTGATTTTTTTTTTCTTTTTTTTTAAACATTATTATTATTTCATCACTAACCAGTGAAGTATCTGTGTTAAAAAAAAACACCAATGAAAGACTCATATTCATTCATTAATTATTAAATTATTAAAATGTTTGTCTTACAGAGAGAAAGGTCAGCAGTGACAGATACATATTGATTAATCAGGCCAAAACCTGGACAGAAGCTCAGAGCTACTGCAGAGAACATCACACAGACCTGGTCAGTGTGAGGAACCAGACTGAGAATAACATGACAAAGAATGAGATGATGGGTCACAACCCTGTCTGGATTGGCCTGTTCAGACGTTCCTGGGTGTGGTCAGATCAGAGTGGGTCAGTGTTCAAGAACTGGGCTGAAACTCAACCAGATAACAATCCAAATGAGGACTGTGGTATCATATGGGTGACTGGCGAGGAATCGTACGAGAGACGAATGGGGGACTGGTACTGTAACACCACTGATAAGTTTGTCTGCCATGAAAGTGAGTGAGACCTTTACGTTTTTTTTTTTTAGATTAATTTTCTGAGTGGTAATCGTGTAAATCTAAGTGTAAAACAATCCAACGTTTGGTCCTAGAGAGGAAAACAAAAATCGAAACACTTTCTTAAACCGTGATCCATGGATACGTTCATAACACACAAATGCTTGAGTTCTCAGCTTTTCTGCTCGTCCGTTTTCCATTATTTTTCATCTTTACGCAGTCGCTTTTAAGACTGAGACTCCCCTTCAGGATAACTCCATCTCTTCTTTCCTAAAAATGATCATGGATCATATCTTATTCTCTAGATCAACTGATCCTGATCAGTGAGTCTCTGACCTGGAGTGAAGCTCTGAATTACTGCAGAGAGCATCATGTGGACCTGGTCTCAGTTCACTCAGAGAAGATTCAGAAGTGGGTGATGAAGAGGGTTGAAAAGGCCTCCACTGCTCATGTGTGGCTGGGCTTACGTTACAGCTGCACTCTGGGCTTCTGGTTTTGGGTGAGTGGAGAATCTTCCTGTTACCAGAACTGGGCTCCAGGGAATGGAACTGTGGTGGAGGAGTGTGTAAATGAAGGAAGAACTGGAGCAGTTGAGACCAGAGGAGTCAAACAATGGATCAGCCTTCCTGAGAATACCAGACTGAACTTTATCTGCAGCAACTATGAAGGTAAGTGTGTGTGTGTGTGTGTGTGTGTGTGTGTGTGTGTGTGTGTGTGTGTGTGTGTGTGCATGTGCGTGTGTGTGCATGTGCGTGTGTGTGTGTGTGTTTATTGTCCTTAAAGAGTCTGTCATGCTGTTATTTATTCTTTCTCTGTTTTATAGAAGACTGAACAGAACAGTGGAGACCAGCTGGACCTTCTAACCTGAGGCTCCATGTCACATAAGTCGAGTGTGTGACTTTTTTGTTAATTCATATCGTTCTATAATCACCCTTCGCAGCACATAGTTCATTACTAGTTCATCATTGCGTTTCTATGGTTACTTGTGTTTATTTGGCACAATTTTTTTAAGTTGTTGATTCATTTTAGGTTAAATTTCTATATTGCTTTTTTTAGAATTTGATTTGCATATTATTGTTGCATAACAGTGGATAAATAATGTTGACGCTATACCATAATCTTTGCTTTCTCACTGTCAGCCTTGTTAAAACAGTAACTTTGAATCATATTATTTACATAAATGAAAAGTTTGCCTTTTGTTTGTGTAGAAAAATAAATGTCATATTTAAACATATCAGCTAATTGGACTAGGTTGTGTTAGCGCCACTTTACTTACAGTTTAACATAATCACACATGAGAAACACTCGATCTATGCCTGACTGATCACTGTCTCTGTTACCACATACACAGCTTGTACTGCTGGCCTCAGAGCCCTCTAGTGGTCATGACACGTCAAAGCATTTGTCGTTTCACTGTGAAAACCCTTCTGAAAAAATAACTTATCCCGTGAATTATTACAGTTAGGGTTACACTGGCTATCAGAACTGTTTATGAAACAGTAACTTCAACTTTCACATTTTCTCAAGAATAAGCTTTATTTTTATGAATTTACCTTTTTGATTCCTAAAACGCTGCAATGCATTTTAATCGATGTTTTTCTTCAATATCACTACATAATTGCTGCTAGGGCTGCCACTAACAACTATTTTTCTATGGATTCGTCTATCGACTAATCGAGGCATTTTTCCAAAGTCTGTCCTTACAAGAAAAAAGTCAGTGGAGGACCAACATAACAAATGCCATCACTGTGTACTATGTGAAATATGTCCTAGTAAAACAGTTAAGAGTACAGTAATAGCTGCCAGTTGCGATACGAATGCTTTACTCCCTCAGAGGCATTTATATTGAAAATTTAAGAAAAACGAATATACCGTGATATATATTGTTACCGTACATGTTTCAGATTATCTGTGATATAACTTTTAGGCCATACCGCCCAGCCCTACCTTGTCCTCCCATAGACACAGCTCATACTGCTGATGTTAGAGTACTCTACTGGCCAAGGCATGTCAGTCAAAGAATGTGATCTGTTCACCTCAGAACAACAGTAAGAATAGAAATAGGGAAGGACATAATAATCAAATTCAGTTCTTGGTGTCTGTGTGTGTTAGAAGTGGGAACACTGTTTCTGGCAGCTGCTGGTGCTTCTTCACATTGACACGAATGCATGTTACACGTTTTACACATTCATACCGATAGCGCGCTCTTGCATTATTTACAGGCTCTTCACCCCATGGCTACTCTCAGAAATTTATTCTCATGCTCTTTATGTTCTTAAACTGTGAAGTTGGCAGTTCCCTGTTGATGAACCTATCAAGTCTTGAAGCCTGAGAGAATTCCGCTCTGGAAAATAACAGTAAATTCAGTTACATACACTTTTTCAGACATTAAACGTGGCATCTACATCATTGACCTCGATGAAATTTATGGAACACGGGGCGATGTGTTTCAACCTGTTCCCAGGTTTGCCTTTTTCTTTTTCCTTGCAATGCACAGCACATCCACAGCACTGAAATTCCATGACAAGCCTCTGTAAAAGCATATTTGATTGAATCCAATATATGAAATAAACAAAATGATCCTCAGTAATGCTAGACCCCCTTCCTCCAACAGTTTGCTAAACCTAGTAGGTCCATCAAATACATCTTATATCATTATCCGTTTAGTAGCTGATTGCCTGTCCGCATCAGTCTCCAACACTGATCAGTCTGCTAGTCACAAAGAGATGCAGAAGTCACTAAAAGGACGGTGTTCTGGGTCTTTAGAGACCGACACTGACGCAAGACATTGGTTAAACTCTGTAAGTAACTCATAAACTAGGGTTATGTCATCATCAATGTGCTGTACAGTTACGGTGTCATACTCCTGCTTGCATCAGCTAAAGTACAATGCTCAGTCTGACTCAACAGTGACTGTCTGATATGCTGTGTCATTAAAAGTTGATATGAGTGTCACTATAAGTTTATTTATTGTTATTTACTTGTTTCTTAAAATCATCCGTATAACTATACATGTCTTATCTGATCCCTCTAATCCGTATCTAATCCAAAGAGTAAACAGTCTTTGAATGCAGCAGATTAAACAGATGATTATGTCAGGGATATGCAGTCCAGGGGAGTTTATTAAATTCCTTGATGCTGGACTAAGCACTTCTAATAAACATTATTGCACCGAAGCACTATTACTTGTTTGTGTGTTTGTTTGGTTTTGACTTGAAGAGTAGTTATTATTCAAACATCTATGTAACAACGTGTGTGTGTGCGTGTATGTGTGTGTGTGTGTGTATACGCGTGTGCGTTCATGTGTGAGTGTGTATGGGCATGTGCATAAATAAATATTTTTTGTAAGGCTAAGGTCAAAGTTAGATGTGGGATGTTGATTTGTTTTAAGCTTATGTTTAGTGTTAGTGAAAGTGTTAGGACCAGGGTTCCAATTAGGTTTTGAATTTGCTTCAAGCAGTGGTATACAAATAAACAGATAAATATATATGTATACACATGCACACACACACACGTACACACACAGACATACACACAACCGCATCTACACATATAAACACATATGTCTTATACATGTTGCAGACAGCAAAGACAGATGCACCACTCTGGGGTCAGCATGAACACACACACACACACACACACACACACACACACACACACACACACATGCACACACACACACACACACACACACACACACACACACACATGCACACACACACACACACACACACATGCACACACATGCGCCGCTCTGGGGTCAGTATGAACAGAAATCAGATGATGAACCTGCAGAAAGAGGAGCTTATGTGGGGCACAGTTTTAGATACACTCTTTGTCAAAGCACAGAGGTCTAAAATTTTTTAATACCAGAAGGACATTTTTAGTGCTGAAAGGACTTTTTTACTCCTTCTCGTTGAAGTCTGCATGACAGCCGGGTATATTTCATATCTTACAATCTGGCATCCAGGATCTGACACTCACATAGTTCGAGCATGGCCACACTGTCATCTCCCCCATGGCTCCTCCCCCTGCATAAGCTGTAGCTGAACGCATTGTTTGGAATCTAAACAATCCAGTCAGTCAAACTCAAGACTGCAAGAAGCAGGACTATGTTCATTGAGCTGGTGAGTCAGAAATGAAGTGAAAAGAATCGGCAGTGAAGCGATGCCTCAGTAAAACAGTGAGGACTGGTATGAATTGGTAAAGGACTAGAGAAATGGCCACTGGAGGTTCCCACTCGAAAGGTGAGGCTGTTTTACCTATTCTTATCGATGCATTTTAGGTTTCTGTTGTATAGGGTGTGCTCTTTTACGCTGATATAAAAAATGACTTTGCGTATGAGTCTAAGAGATATAAAGCCAAGAACTCATACTGTTGTACAAACTTAACCACCTGTGCCTTAGGGATAAGGATTGTTCTGCTTGGGTGGAGAGGTTGTGGAAAGAGCTTAGCTGCTAACACCATACTGAGCTGTGAAGACTTCCAAGCAGGAACAACAACCGCTAATTGTGTGAAGAGCGAAAGAGAGGTAGCAGGCAGAGAGATCACTGTTGTGGACACTCCTGGATGGTGGACTTACTCTTTCAATTTCAAGAAATCAGTGGAGCAGGTGACTGATCACCTTGCTAAGGCTGTGTCCCTTTGTGCTCCTGGACCACATGCCTTTTTGTTGGTCTTACCTGTGAATGTAACTTTCACTGAGGAGCAAAAGAATGCTATTGAGAAGCATCAATTACTTCTTGGGGAGCACGCTTGGAACTTCACTTTTGTACTCTTTTTCTTGGGCTACTGGCTTGGTGGTAAGAGCATAGAAGAGCACATAGAGAGTCAGGGGAGCGCCCTCAAGTGGCTGGTGGAGAAATGTGGGAACCGGTATCACGTTCTCAACAACAAGGACAGTCTCACCAAGGTGACAGCACTGCTGGAGAAGATTGAAAAAATGGTGACAGATAATGGAGACTGCCACTTTGTCATTGACAGAAAAGTACAGGAACAGGTGGAAAAACGACGGAATGAGGTGGAGGACAGAGCATCTAAAAGGAAAACAAACATGGAAAGGAAGAGAGAACGCCTCAGGAGAGAACATACAGGTGAACTGGTTTAATCATCTGTTATTTCCTCCAGAATTTATTTTGTAATAATAAGAATCAGTTATCTTTATATTTATCACTTTATCCAAACAATTTCTTAAAATATGACTTCATGAAGGAGTACAGAGAGACATGAATTTATTGTTTATTTATCTGTTAGCTGGAAATAAACGAAAAGAAAGACCATGGAAAAAAATGTATAATTTTTCCTCGAAAAGTAATGCTATGGCTTTCTAATGAAAATAAAATTAAAAATAAATCTGCCTACACCCAGTGATTTAGACATGGTGTCATGTAAATCAAAGTGGACTGTTGATTTTAAAATAAATATTTAAAAGGGGGTCTGTTTCCTGTCTCTTTCAGAGGAATCCCGCCATCTCTCAGAGGTGAGGATTGTACTTCTGGGGCCAAGAAGAAGCAGAAAGAGCTCAGCAGGAAACACCATCCTGGGAAATGAGGAGTTTGAGACAGACAAGAGAACTGCCCAGTGTGTGGTGAGACAGGGAAGAGTGTTTGGGAGACATGTGACTATAGTGGACACTCCTGGATGGTGGAGGGACCACGAAATACGGAACACTCCAGAGCTGGACAAACAGGAGCTCAGATATAGTTCTTGTCTTTGTCCACCAGGACCCCATGTGCTTCTCTTGGTAGTTCCCATTAGTGCCTCCTTCACAGAATCACACTCTAAGATAATGAAACAACATCTCAGATTGCTTGGAGAGGGACTGTGGAACCACACTATGATCCTGTTCACCATGGGTGATTTTCTCGGTGGCAAAAGCATTGAACAGCACATTGAGAGTGATGACATAGGTCTGCAGAGACTTGTAGATGAATCAGGGAACAGATACCATGTTCTCAACAACATGGATAAAGGGGACATCACTCAGGTCAAAGAGCTGCTGGAGAAGATGGAAGAGATGGTAGCACTGAATGGTGGTAGATTTCTGGGGATGGATGAATCAGCTTTACACGACAAAAATATTAAATGCAAGGAAATGGAAGGAAGGGCCACTGAAAGGAGGATGAAAGCTGAGATTAAGAGGAAAATATTAACTTCATTCTTACGCGGTGAGTTAACGCATGTCATTGCAGAGTCAAAAAGTCGCAACAGTGGTTTTAGTAGAATTTCCATATACGCAGATGTAATTACTGAATTCCACTAGGCTTACAAAACCAAAACCATGAGAAAAGAGGGTAATATTTATCTGTTAAAACATAAGAATGATGATAACTTCTCTCCTTGCTTCAGCTAATGGACATCATCTATCAGACATAAAGGTCATTCTACTTGGCACCTCCTCCTCTGCAAGGAGTCTTGCTGGTAACAACATCCTCGGCAGGAGGGTATTCCCGTCTGAAGGAGGCCAGAAGTGTTTGACTGGAGAGTCAAAAGTGGATGACAGGCTGGTCAAAGTGGTGAACGCTCCTTCATGGGCAGGGATCACTCAAAACCCTATCCCAGACTTGCTCAGGCAAGAGCTGGAGGGCAGCGTCTCTCACTGTCCATCAGGGCCTCACGCCTTTCTCGTTGTAATTCGAACAGATCTGTCTTTCACACCCAAACACAAAACATCAGTAGAGGAGCACATGAAGGTTTTTGGTGAGGGAGTCTGGAAATATGCCATGGTTTTGTTCACACATGGCCATTGGATTGGGGACAGATCCATTGAGGACCATATTGAAAGCGAGGGGGTGGGCCTTCGGTGGCTTGTAGAGAAATGTGGGAACAGATATCATGTCTTTGACAATGAGGGAGATGTTGACACCTCACAGGTCCCTCAGCTACTGACCAAGATTGAAGAGATGGTGATTGTATATGATAATGGACAATTCAGCTTCAATAAACATGAGGGAAATGAAGAGTATAGAGACAGAGAGCTAGCCATTCAACTAATGGCTGAAGAAGAATGGAAGAGGATAAATAGAAGCATTGAGAACGAATATGCTCCTGGCATTATGGCATCAGCATCCTTTGCTGAAGAGAAAGACCTCAGTAAGTTTTCCTGTTTGATAGCTTTCTCTGTTTTTGAGAATCAGCCGTATATGACATAATGTGAACATGTGTTTCAAGGTGAAAGTAAAATATACCTTTAATGTGTGTTTGTGTTTGATAGAGAATACAAGGGTACACACAGCTGCTAAACCTCCATCTGAACTGAGGCTTGTACTTCTTGGAGGAAGAGCATCAGGAAAGACTTCAGCAGGAAACACCCTCCTTGGCCAGGAGCTGTTTGACACTCACGGCGTAGTGAAGGAAAGTGTGAAGAAACAGAGAGAGGTGGCAGGAAGGCAGATAACTGTGGTGGACACTCCTGGTTGGGGGAGACACACGGCGCAGAACACTCCAGAAGCGGTGAAACAGGAGATAAAGCGGAGTGTATCTCTTTGTCCTCCTGGACCCCATGCTGTCCTCTTGACTTTTGACCTGAATGCCTCATTCACAGAGAAACACAAAACTGAGGTTGAGGAACACTTGCAGCTTCTAGGTGGTACAATCTGGAAACATGTCATAGTTCTGTTCACCAGAGGTGACCTTCTGGAACACACAAGCATAGAGCAGCACATTGAGAGTGAAGGTAAAGATCTCAAATGGCTCATTGAGAAATGTGGGAGAAGGTATCACGTCTTTGATAACAAACACAGGGAGAATGACACTCAGGTTACACTGTTGCTGAAGAAGATAGTGGAGATGATATCAGAAAATGGAGACCAGAGTTTCTTTAAAGAAGTGGCTCCAGTAACAGTGCTCGGGGATGTGACGAAGGAAGATGGAAGAGAAGAAGAGCTGTTACTGAAGGAAGAGATTAAAGCGATGCTGGATGAGGAATTGAGAAAAAGAGAAGAGGGATTGGTACAAACATTAAGGAGTATGATGCCTCCACTGAGGCCAAGAGGGGCACGCAGCATTGACATCATTCCCCCAACATGTGAGTATTATCACTCTTCAGTGTGTCATTTTTTTTTTTGCTCAGCTGATAAATACTTGTCTGTTCAGAAATACTTGTCTCTTCTTTTTTTTTTTTTACCTCTATGTTTGCGTGCAGTGAGTGGAGCAGGATCTGACAGTGCCTATGAATCAGCTGCATCTTCTGAATATTCTGAGGCTTCGAGCAGAGAAAAGCTTCCCATGAAATCATCAACATCACTTAAAAGTGTGTTATAAGATTAACATCAGGGTTTTTTTTTTCTAGTTTTCACCCAGGACCCAGGTATTTCCACAAGATATGGTAATACCTCTTGTATCATTCGTTTACAGTGAAAAAGAACGCATCTTCAAGCGCTAGTGGACACAAGCCAAGAACTTCCTCTGACAACACTGGATCTTTGAAGAAAACATCGTCTCAGACCCCAGGCATCAATATGAAACCCGGTGGAAAGAATGAATGTCGTCTTTCCTGAACATTACGTCCCGATACAATATGTGTATGTGTTTTGTGCATGTCTCTTCTGTCTCTGCCTCAGTTGCTTTTTCTTTTCTATTCCAGGTTTTCGCAATGTCCAGCCCTTTCCTCTGGATTGATAAACCCCTGTTTTGAACAGTGAAGTGTTTCTTTCTACCTCGGTGTGCTTAGTCAGCGGTTTGAAATTTCTATGTAATAGCTGCCATGGAAGACAGATTTAGCTTTGTGCTTGTCTTTACTGTGTGTTCGTTGTTGTGTTTTGCTCTTTTGTGTGTGTTTTGAATTTCGACCCTGTTTTGTTGTATCCCTCGAGATCTGGATTTCCCATTTGATGATGTGTGCAGTTATGAATAGTTTCGCAAATAGCTGTATATTCTATATTTGTGATTAATAATCTATTGTGATACCCTTTTATCCCTGTCTTCCTGTTATTTCTTTTTTTTCCAAATTACTACACAATCTGTTGCAACCACTCACCCTCAGATGTGTCATAATATGAGATTGGAACTGCAAAAATGCAAAACATTTACAAATCTGGGAGAAAAGTTGTAGAAGAAGAAGAAGAAGAAGAATAAGAAGAGGAAGAGGAAGATGAACAATAACAACAAAAAGAACAAGAACAAGAGGACAAATTTCTACCGTGTGAGGTATTTTAGTCAACCATGAACTGACACATAAAAGTGAAAGTGATATCATAAAATTCAAGGAGAATTTGCATCTAATACATGACTGGTTTACAGCATCATTGCAATTGTGCTTGTTACATGATAAACAGCATATATTATATGTATGATGCCCTCCAAAGAAGGCTATCAGTCTTTATAGTGTCAACAAGCATTTGTGTGTGTGTGTGTGTGTGTGTGTGTGTGTGTGTGTGTGTGTGTGTGTGTGTGTGTTTCTGTATCTGTGTCTATGTCTGTGTGTGTATGTCTGAACATACAGTATCCAACTATGCATCATGGAAATTGTTGTTGTCATTAACCTTGGAGAGGAAAGGTTACTTCAGTCAGAGAGTGTAAAAGTAAAACTACCATGCCCTAACAAATTTTGAAACATGATTCTGTGCCTGTTTTTAATACATAATACACAGACTCGTAGAATCAGGGAGTGAGTGAGTGAGAGAGAGAGAGAGAGAGAGAGAGAGAGACAGAAACACAGACAAAGACAGAGACAGATAAAGCAAGGGCCAAACTGAATTACAGAAGTGTTTAGTTATTGACTTGTTATTTCTAGGTACAAACAACCAAAAGTAGTAGAAGATGAAACAAGAGAAATCACTTTTATTTCTTCCATGTACTTACTTCAGTTTGTAATCGTTTAATGCAGTAAGTCATTTTAATGAAACTTATAGTTTCGTAACCATACTCTTGATACTCCTGTTTAACAAATCACAAAGCACCTGCTGTGTCTTTACGCATGCATTGTTTCATGAGGATACTACTTTTCTGTAATCTAAGATACCATGCATTTCAGCTCTCTGCTCTGACAACCCTCCCTCTGGAGAGTCAGTAGGGTAGGGGATTGTCTCTGGCCCCTGAAGAGCAGAGCCGCTGTACTAAGAGGAAAGTCTCCTGATTCATTCTCAGTGCTCTGTTCACTATGTGGGAGACGAACTTCTCTGAGCCAGTTCATCACACTGCTATAGGATCCTGACAGATGCTTAGTCACATTAATGGAGAGTGTTCATATGAAAACATGCTTCAGTAACAATACTCTGACCAATTAAAAACCTCACACAAATGGCTTTACTGTTCACTCGGTTGATTAATATGTCCCACCATGTCTGGCTTTAAACCGAAGATAAGGAAAGAGATCAAAGATGGTTATAAGAGAAATCTTGGTTGTTACGCCATAAAAAAGACAGTATTATTGCACTGAGTCATGTAAACAGAGGTGTCATATTTCAAAACGTGCCATATGACATATCTGGATTTTCTCGACTGGTAACATATCAGAGTGTACTTGACATACCTGAGCTCTCACACTGTCATGACTGAAAACCTGGGTGGCAAATACTGTAAATAACAAACACTAAATTTATTCACATAAATTGTGTACTATGTCTATAAACTCATAACAGACGTGCTTCTTCTTCTTCTTCTTCTTCTTCTTCTTCTTCAACATGTCATTCTTCAACTTTTGAACGTTAAAAAAATGACCTTCACCTTTAAAATTAAAATTTCCTTTTTCTGGTATTGTATGCATGTTTTAGTCTTGAACAGAGGATTGTTTAACTCTTTTGCAGCAACTGTCATGAAGGGGGGGGGGGGGGGGGGGGGGGGGGGGGGGGGGGGGTCTGGACTGGATGCAAGTGCGGGCAAATGCTTAATTTAAATAGTAATCAAAATTCGAAGTCAATAAACAGGTAGGGTCTGGTACCCAAAACACAGGCGGCAGGGGACTGGACAAGATGTGAAGTCAAGTTACAACTAAGGTCAGAACACCAGAGTGCTACCAGGGAGAACATGGTTAACAGAGGGAACTGGGCTAACTAAGGAACTGGGGTAGCAAGGCAACAAAGCAACAAGGAACAGGGCTAACTAGGAACTGGGGTAGCAAGGAAATAAGGCAACAAGGAACAAGGCACAACTAAGCGTAATCAGCATGTGAGGAAATTCTCATGGACACATATGAAAACAAACGGGTGTATGTAGACAGATACAATCAAGAAACAAACTTCAGATAGGTGCAATCAGGTAACATGGTGAGTAGCCAGTCAAGTGCAACTGGCTTCTGACTGGCCAGGAGACAGTGCCCTGACAGCAATTTGTTTGTGTAGATATTCTCTCCCTTGGATCATCCAAATGAGTCTGTGGTATAGCATTATGGCAGTTTTCTTATTTTAGACCCTAGGCTTACTAAAAACTACCATTTCCAAAAACATCTTCTCCCCTTGGAGATACTTGAACGCATTGTTTGATATGTAAGCGCTCTCAAAGATCAAGTTTACACAATAACACGTTTCCATGAAACGAGGCTGTGCTCTGTGGACTGTACAGTTCAACCAGAGAGAAAACAAATCAGCGAGGCACAAAAAGACACTTATGGATTGACAAAGGTATGAAAAACTATAGTGAAGACTGAAGGCAGATAATATTTGACGGAAGAGTTCAGAGAAATGGCTTCTGGAGATTCCCATTCACAAGGTGAGGTCTTCTGACATAATTTATAAACATAAGCAAATCGAATTTAAATTTCTTTTGCTTAGGAGCTGCTGTTTGTTAAAAATGTTTTTATTTCACCTTAAAAAAAGGATTGCTTTAGGTTACACTTTACAAATAAGCAAAGACCCACCATCTTATTCTGTATTAACTCAGAATTCTGTGTTAAGAGGAATTGGTGCAAACATTAAGGAGAATGATGCCTCCGCTGAGGCCAAGATGGGCAAGCAGCATTGACATCATTCCCCCAACGTGTGGGTATTATTACTATAAAACTTGTCAAATGTTGCTGATAAACATTTGAATCTGAATGCAGCATTTTCTTTACTCTTTCCCTTTTACAGTGAGTGGAGCTGGACCTGATTAGTGCCTCTGAGTCAGCAGCATTCTCTGAATTTCAAACAGAATATCAGGAACAGAAGCATCTGTGTTACTTAGAAGTGGGTCTTAAAATCTTAAAATAAGCACTTATATACGTGTGTATGTGTGTATGTGTATATACATATACACACATATCTTTTTTTCTTCAATGGACAAGACATTTTGAAAGCTGATTACAGTATGTATGATAACACTGGTCTTTTCTTTACTTGCAGCAGTAGAGAAGGTGTTCTCTGCCAATAGTGGAGATAGGCCAAAAATGTCCTTTCACAATCCCGACTCTTCAGAGAAAGCATTAGCTTTTAAGCGAGGGTCTAATTTGAGATCTGCAGTATGTCTTGAGTTTGGAAAAAGGAAAAGTGCTTAATGTTCCCAAAATCTGGACTCTCTTAGGCCTATAGTAGAAGAGCAGGTTTATAATTCTCACCATGAAAAATTAATTATTGTAAATAAACAAAAAACTAATTTATAGAATTATATGAATGTGGTAATATCGGGTTTTTTTTTCGTATAAGGTGTGTAATTCCATGCATATATGTGTATATCAATCACTGTATTCCGAAAGCCGTAACAACTCCTAAAATTTAAACTTGATTTTCCTTCATTTGTTTCGTTTTAATTATTTTTTTAAGTTATATAAACACATTTTATATAAAATGTGTGTGTGTGTGTGTGTGTGTGTGTGTGTGTGTGTGTGTGTGCGTGTATGTGGGTGGGTGTACGTCTGAACATTTTAGTTGCTATGAGCTCAGTTTTGTAATAAGACTAAAGGTTACTTCAGCCAAAGAGAGCAAGAGTAAGGTGTTCTATGTCTAAACAGGTTTTGAAACATGATCCTGTGCCAGTTTCTAATGCAGAAGACAGTCCCACATGCGCACACACACTTGCATGCACACACACACACACACACACACACACACACACACACACACACAGGGAGGGGTGGGAGAGAGAGAGAGCCGAAGTAAAATACAGCATTATTTTAATCTCACATTTGAGGTATCTCAGACAGGACTGATGATCAGTATGTTATATTCATTAGCCTGGCATAAATGATAAATGTCCCTTCATTCATCCATCGTAGCAGCAGAAAACAGAGCAGCAGAACCTTACATGGGAGAAGTCACTTATGCTTTCCATATATTTTCCTCAACTTACCAATACAGTGCTTTATTTTAACACAGCTTTTTCTCATTTTATACCCCTGATGACCTAATTGCTCTTTGTTGCATTTCTTTATTCACACCAGTATAGAACATACTTTAGTCCTTGCCTATGTATGCATCAGAACATAAAGGGAAAAAACAAACAAGCAAAAGAAAGACTTTTCTGTAATCTAAGATACTGTGCATTTGGCAGATCTGTCAGTTCTCTGCTCCAATAACCCGTCCTGCGGAGAGTCGGTTGGAGGCTGTCTCGGCCTCTGGAAGTGCAGAGCCTCTGTACCAAGGGGAAGGTCATCCGAACTATTCTCAACGCTCTGTTCACTGTCTGGTGGATGGGCCAGCGTGAGCCAGTCCATCACTCTTTTATAGGATCCTGACAGGTGTTGAAACACATTAAAATCCCCTTCGGAGGCTGTGAACAAGACAGGGAATGGACAGCAAACAAATGAATCAATACAACAACCTGACGTTTTGTTTTTTTCAGACCTAAATTAGATGTTCACATTAATGTATGTCTGAGTGACAATGAACTGACCCACATCAAAAAGTCACAAAGGGAAAATGGCTTTACTATTCATTCGACTGGCCAGTGTTTTCCAATACCTACCACTTCCAAAATTAAAAACGACTGTAAACGTGACACAAATATTAGCCTCCAAAAATGACTCAAAAGATGTTCATGTTTTTAGACCAAACTGTATCTTAAAGCCATGCGTGTATAATAAAGCAGTAGTCTGGAAAAGTGCATATGGTTTGTATTTAGTGTCTTGGTTGGCTTGGAGTCAGAATAGGGAATAGGGAATAGCACAAGCTATTCCCTATTCTGATATGTCATAGGCATACGGCTGGAACAGGACACATTAGAAAAAAAAAAAAGAAAAAAAAAGAAATGTGCATGGCTGAACTGATTGACATAACAGATGAAGTACCCACATTTCACATACAATCTAGGGAGCTGAAAAAGATTGCTTGTCTAAAAATTTTGCTCTCAGTATTTTCATGCCAAAAATGTGTTCAATGTTTGGCAACATCTGGATCAAGCCTGAGAAAGTGAAGGGAGTGAAGTTGCTGTGGATCCTTCAGATGTGTGAAACTCTGATAGGTAACTAGTGATAAGAACATAAAGTAAGCTTTTTTTTGGAGGTCACTGGACCTCTAAAACTTAACCAGCATTTAAATCCACACTGTGTGATTTTCAATGGTCAGTCATTTGTTTCTCGTTAAATTAGTGAATAATCGACAATAACTTAAATAGACAGCTACATTAAATCACCATGGACACTTACAGTTAAAACTCTCTCCCAAGACTCTCTGCACAATTTCTTCTTCTCTTTCCTTCCAAATTTCATCCAAACATTCTCTGACCACATCCAGCGAGGACTGTCTGGTCATCTCCCTTGCTGTCGATCTCATGATGAAGCTTTGGCCTCTATTTTCTGACACCATTTTATCAATCTTCCTCAGCAACTCTGTAACTTGAGATTCATCTGCTGTGCTCTTATTATTAAAGATGTGGTATCTGTTTCCACATTTTTCTATGAGCCATTTGAGATTTTGTCCCTCAGTCTCAATGTGCTGATCTATGGTTGTATATTCTAATAAGTCACCTCTGGTAAACAGTACTATTGTGTGTCTCCAAATACTGTCACTGATGAGATGCAAGTGCTCTTCAACCTCCGTTTTATGTTTCCCTGTGAACGAGGAGTTTGAATCAATAACCAGTAAAACAGCATGAGGTCCTGGTGGACACAAAGTTATGCTTTGTCTGATCTCCTGTTTCACTTCTTCTGGGGTGTTCTGTGCGGTGTACTTCCACCAACCAGGGGTGTCCACCACAATTATCTTCCTCTCTGCCACCTTCCCTTGTTTCTTCACACATTCCTTCACTGCGGTTTGGGTGTCAAAGACCTCTTGGCCAAGAAGGGTATTTCCAGATGAGGATTTTCCTGATGCTCTCCCTCCCAGAAGCAGTACTCTTAGCTCTGAAGGGGCTTCATCCATTGACAAAAGAGACTGAGGAATAGACAAGGAACTGAAACCACTAGCGGAAAGATTTGATCCAGATGCTCCTATTGTACTTTCAGACACTGGCAGCTTTTGGATTTCTGTGCTCTTGTTTGCATCTTTAGCACCCTTCCGTCGGTCCCATTCTTGTTCCACCATAGATTTGATTTGCATCTCTCTCGCCCTTTCTTCTTGAGTCTCCTCATGTTTGTCAAGGATGAAGTGCTGACCTCCCAGGCCGGCCACCATCTCCTCTATTTTCATCAGCAGCTCTGGGATCTGAATCGCGGCGGATTTACTCTCGTCATTCAAGACATGATATCGGTTCCCGCATTTCTCGACAAGCCACTGAAGGGCTCTCCCTCCACTCTCAATACACTGCTCAATACTTGTGTCTCCTAGCCAGTCACCCTGGGTGAACAACACCATGGAGTGTCTCCAGACATGGTCTCCGAAAATCCTCATGTGTCCCTCTACCGACGTTTTGTTTTCAGCCGTGAAAGCCATGTCTGCCCGGAGGACGATGAGGAAGGCATGAGGCCCTGGTGAGCAGAGAGACACACTACGCTCCAGCTCCCGCTTCAGCCACGGTGGACACTGTTTAAAAGAATCTGATGCCCAAGAGGGTGTGCTGACCACTTTGATATTTCTTCCTCCCAAATCAGACTGGGCAGTCAGACACTTTGTGTTACCGTCTTGTGATGCGAACACTTTAACCCCCAAAATGTTCTTGCCTGCTGATGTCTTTGCAGGGCTGCAGTAACCCACCATTACAATCCTAAATTCTGAGACATAGTGTTCCTCAGCTGTTAGATGGAGAGGTAAAAAGATATATGAAAATAATGACAAAACATTTATATTTTTCAAAGGCTACAAAAATAAACAATATGTTGACCACTTTAACATATGTTAACATCAAGTAAGAATTTCATTGTACAGTGTAACTGCCTGTTCTGCTGTGCACATGACAATAAAACTCTTGAATCTCTTGAATCTTGAATTATCATACAAAAAATATGAAACATTAACAAAGAAGAAGAAGGAAGGAGGAGGAGGACGATGACAACAACAGCAACAACAACAACAACAACAACAACAACAACAAAAACAACAACAACAACAACCTCTCAGTGGCGTGCCGTCAGGGCAAGCAAGGCAAGCCCTGCTTGCCTTACTTTCCTACATGAAAATAAACATCAAAAGATATATCTCTTAAGGGTGATAATTTTCTACATATATGTACAATACACAATCTCACTCACTCACTCATTATCTAAGCCGCTTATCCTGATTAGGGTCGCGGGGGGTACTGGAGCCTATCCCAGCGCACATAGGGCGAAAGGCGGGGAAACACCCTGGACAGGTCGCCAGTCCATCGCAGAATACACAATCTACTACTGTCTATTTTAATAGATTTCTCCCACAATCCACTCACTGCCCTCTTGTGGCGTTTTTGCCCTGTTTCGCTGTGCTTTTCTGCCGAGAATAAGCTGTGCATGCCTACAGCTCGTGAAACTCAAAAGCAGATCTGTTCACCTGACATCATGGATACGGTTGAAAAGTGTAGGCAAGCAGTTTTAGAATCACTTGTCCTGTCCTGACATCAATTTTTGCATTAAAAGAGAAAATACGCTTGCTTGCCTAAGTGAAAAACCCACTGCACGCCACTGCAATAAATACAGCAAAAATGAATACAACTAACCTTTGCAAATATTGCGCAGTGTTTCTCTTTGTATGTCATATCTCAGGAAACGCTCTGTTGCCTTTTCCTGTATTTCTAACTTCCAGTCCCCCACTTCTCGTAAAACTGTGCCATCCATCCCCAGACATCTACCACCATTCAGTGCTACCATCTCTTCAATCTTCTCCAGCAGCTCTTTGACCTGAGTGATGTCCCCTTTATCCATGTTGTTCAGAACATGGTATCTGTTCCCTGATTCATCTACAAGTCTCTGCAGACCTATGTCATCACTCTCAATGTGTTGTTCAATGCTTTTGCCACCAAGAAAATCTCCCATGGTGAACAAGATCATAGTGTGGTTCCACAGTCCATCCCCAAGCAACCTGAGATATTGCATCATAATCTTGCGATATGACTCTGTGAAGGAAGCACTTGTATTAACCACTAAAAGAATGACATGGGGTCCTGGAGGACAGAGAGAAATACTTTGTCTGATCTCCCGTTTGTCCAGCTCTGGAGCTTTCTGTATTTCGTGGTCCCTCCACCATCCAGGAGTGTCCACGATAGTCACCTGTCTTCCAAACACTCTTCCCTGTCTCACCACACACTGGGCAGTTCTCTTGTCTATCTCAAATTCCTCATTTCCCAGGATGGTGTTTCCTGCTGAGCTCTTCCTGCTTCTTCTTGGCCCCAGAAGTACAATCCTCACCTCTGAGAGATGGCGGGATTCCTCTGAAAGAGACAGGAAACAGCTTCTTTTATAAATCTTTCTTTGTTCTGCATTTTCCCCTTTTTCTTCCAGAGTTTGTTCCCCTGTATCTCACTCCCCGCTGCTTATACCACCTCAATGCCAGCCTGGGAGTGACATGGATTACCACATGTCTCCCCCAGTAGGCATGGAAACACCCCCCCCCCCCACCCCCGCACATAAATATAGTATAAAAATAATAGATGACCATAAAATAATTGTAAATGATACCTGTGTATTCTTGCCTGAGACTCTCTCTCTTGCTGTCCATGTCTGTCTTCCTCTTCTTTGCCCTCTGTTCCACCTCCTTCCTTCGTGTTTCCACCTGTTCCTGCACTTTTCTGTCCATAACGAAGTAGTGGTTTCCATTATCTGTCACCATTTCTTCAATCTTCTCTAGCAGCGCTGTCACCCGGGTGAGACTGTCCTTGTTGTTGAGAACGTGATACCGGTTCCCACATTTCTCCACCAGCCACTTGAGGGCGCTCCCCTGACTCTCTATGTGCTCTTCTATGCTCTTACCACCAAGCCAGTAGCCCAAGAAAAAGAGTACAAAACTGTGGTTCCAGGCCTTGTTTCCTAGGATCATGTGATGTCTCTCCCATGCTTTCCTGTGTTCCTCAGTGAAAGTTACATTCACAGGTATGACCAGCAGAAAAACGTGTGGTCCAGGAGAACACAGGGCCACAGCATCAACAAGCTGATCAGTCACCTGCTCTACTGATTTCCTGTAATCAAAAGAATAAGTCCACCAGCCAGGAGTGTCCACAATGGTGATCTGTCTGCCTGCTACCTCTCCCTGGCTCTTCACACTGCTCGCAGTGGGGGTCCCGGCTTCGAATCCCTCATAGCCAAAGATGGTGTTAGCAGCTACACTTTTCCCACAACTTCTCCACCCCAGGAAAACGATCCTAAAGCCAGAGGCCTCTGACTGATCTGGATTGCGAGGAAATGTGAAGATGAGGAAACAAAAGTTCTTTGCAATTCGAAATACTGAGATTGAAATTTTTCATTATATGCAAAATTGAAAAGACAAAGAGGAAATGTAGGCAGGATTTCATTCAGTTTTCTCTTACTGTTGTTCACCACTTTGAATTTTTTCCCACTTTCTCTCCAATTTGGTAAAATGAGGCAGTTTTTAACATTCAAATAAAATTAACATTTTAACTACTGCTACCATGGCTGCGAGAGTAAGCTTTCTGTTCAGTGAAGAGATCTAAAAAGTTGTGTCATTTCCTCAGCTAACTGCCAGGCTACACTTCTAGCATTGTTAGGTGCTGTATATTTTTCAAAGAGGATACTGTTTTTGCATCTCAGAGATGTCATGGTGTTCCTGTTATTGTATTACAAATGAAATATTTGACTTCTGAAACAAGCTAAAACTGTATTTTCTTCAATGTCAACAGTTATTCGCTGCATGACATGTACAATTTACTCTTAATGTTAACACACTACTGTCAGACAAGAAGTGCTTAATGTAATAAATAAAAGCATTGATTTTATTATGCTGTTTATTCTTTTAGGTTTGCATTGTCTTTATTTGATTCAAGTCTTACCTGGTAGAGATGAGCCCACTGTTGCCATATTCTATTCTGTTTAAATCCCATGTAAAATTCAGTTTAAAAATAAAAATCAGAGTTTAATAAAGACATGGACTCTGTTCTGGTGTCCTGCAAAAGAGAGAGAGAAAGAGAGAGAGAGAGAGAGAGAGAGAGAGAGAGAGAGAGCATGATCAAACCAAGCTCTAAAGAATGAGGTGTGGTGTCATGTTTCACACTGCAAAAACACGATCCAGAATTTCTGGATTTGTGACATATAAGAGAGCGCTTAAGGTAAACTTCTGTGGGTGGGGATTCACGGAAATAGAGCTAAAAAAAGATCAGCACTAAATAGCACATCTGTTACACTTTATAAAATAAATGTGTTTGACATATCATATACTCATATATACATAATGGAATTATACTGATGAGTGTTCCCTCCAAATTTATGATTTGAAAAAACTTGGCTCTCTGCCAAGCATGGCGTGACATTCCAAAGGATTTCAGCAATCGAAAAAGACGACTGGCACCACCACAAACAAATCGAGAATCTGTCTTCTATAGCGCAGCAAACTTCTATAGCGCAGCAACTGATGTTTGAGGTGAACACAAGAAGGAACTGCAACACATGTAAGCTGAAATCCAAACCCTAAGGGTGGAAGATCTGAGAGTAGCCGTGGAGGAGTGCCGGCCTTACAGTTGGAAATCTCTTTTAAAATTACACGGCTTGAAAAAGAAGGAAAGGGAGGATATGAGAGAGAGAGGGTGATAGACGTCCCGGCGCGATTAGGCACCTGGCATCCATGACAGTCTACATGCTGGCAGGCCTTGACATCCCACATCGTCTCAGTCCCAAAGAAGAACAGATCTGTCATCATTCTCTTTTCAATAAGAAGCGTTTGGGATGCGGCTTGGCATGCTTACTGGAGAATATTCATATACTCATATATACATAATGTCATTAATTTACATCCAGTGTCATTGTCATTTCTCCAGTAGGCGGAGCTACCATTAATTATTTGGGTGCAATTGGTCAATTTTTGCATTTGACATCTGCAGTGCTATATACTATTACCTAACTGGTTATGCTTTGGCTACATTACTTTTATAGTTTATTCGTATATTTTTCAACCATATATTATTCTTATTCACTTTTAACTTCTCCTTCCTTGTAGGATACTGAGATTTAAGCCAGGGTTACAAGCTATTTATTTCATTTAGTCCTTTTCACACTGTGTCATACTTTCTAATGGTTTCTATCCACCTCTCCATTTTTTTGGTGAGTTCTTCGGTTCTCCAAAGTTCTTGTCTGTACTGGAGGTTAATTCCAGTCCATTATTGCTATGGAGTATGTTACCAGGTCATTGACTGTCTTGCCTTTGAATGTGAGAGGAATGTGTGCTGTTGTGAAGAGAAAAGCCATATTCCTGTTTTGTGAGGGAAGCGATGCAGATATAGTACTTCTCCAAGAGACCAACTCGGGTGCGTCGGACGCTAAATTTTGGAAGACTCAGTTGGGGAATTCAATGCATTATAGTCATGATAGTAATCACTCAGGTGGGGTGGCCATTCTTTTGCACAGATTTAAATGGGAGGTGCTAGAGGTGGTTGGGGGTTGGGTCAAGTGAGGGGAGGTGGATGATTATTGTCATAAAACAAGACAGTGGTACTTTCATTGTATGCAATGTTTATTGGCACAGCTCTCATCCTTGCAATAAGACATTGTTTGCTCAGATATCAACTAATGTCAAAATGTTGTATGACAAGTATAATGATACTCATATTAGTTTAGGTGGTGATATCCTTAATATCCTAATATATATATATATATATATATATATATCCTCCAGTTTTACTCTGTTAGTGCAGTGGATGCATATTGCTCAACATGAAATTCCTCAGAGATAGAAACCCAAATTTATCACCAGCCCTGACAGGACATCAACCATGTGCTCCCCAACTCCATGCCCCTGCATACAGGGCTCTCCTCTAATCTAATAAATCACTACATCGCCATCTAGTGGATGTGGATGTATGAATAAGTACATCCTTTTTTCTGTACGACTTATAATATTCTTATAGCCACTTATAACAACATGTGTGTGTGTGTGTGTGTGTGTGTGTGTGTGTGTGTGTAAGTGTTGATTAAGTGCTGTGAAATAGTTAGTGAATTAAAGAAATGTTGATTTAAAGATATAAGAAGAAATTGCTCTTCCAATGCAACAGAGGTTCTTACCTTATCTGCTCTTCCTCTCTGCCCAGTTGCGTTCTTATGAATATGCACCTCAACGTACTCATGTTTATTTGTGTCCATTGACGATGACTGAGTTCTTGCTGCTCAGATGAAACCATTTAAATATAAAAAAGATTGTGTATTTCATGTACTGCTTGTGACTTTCACGCAGGTTCTTACTGTCATATCTGTTAGTGCGTTTTTACTCAACAAAAGGTTGGTGAAGTTCTCTTTCTCTCTAAGTCTATGTCTTTTCCTCCATAACACTGTTTACCTGAGCAGTCATAGTCTCATTGATCAGTATCAGGTTATCTAGAGAGAAGATCGCCTGTGGATAGTGCATTAAGAACATGTACAAACATGTACAAACGTGGCAAGGCAGTTCAAACATTCTAAGGTCTGACATGTAGGACTAGGTGTTAATATCCCTTATCTGCACTCCTGAGACCTGCCGCCGAGACTCTTTGGGATGGTCAAGTGAGTAGTGCCCTCTTTCCCTGATGTTTCGCTAATAGGCCCCTCAAACTGTTGCTAAGGTTGAACTTTGAAGGATTAATGCTGTTGTAAACCTTGGCCAAGTGGCACCGCTTCAGATCCACACTTTGGTAACATGGTTCCAGTCTACACTTTGGGAACCACCTTAGCTGAAGTAACAACAATAACAACAACAACACAAAATGCAAACAGTAAACCAAAACAAAAACATTGGCATATGGAGTTATGGCGGGAACTCCTAAGAACACATGACTGGCGACTTGTCAAAGGATCAGTCAACCCTCAGTTAAATGAGCAAGCTTGGAGAGAGGTATCTGAGGAGGGTTCTTCTTCTTTCAGAGATTCCAGCTGAACTGTTTCCTAACACTGAGCTCTGCCAGCCAGACAGGTAGTCTAGAGGAAGAATTATTACCAGCCCCTTAGGAGTCCAGAGCTTGATACCCAGCTACAACCCACTGAGATTCGCAGCCTTGTTTTCCCTCGACCTGCATCAGTGACTAGACAGCCCGTGGCCTAACGGTTAGAGAAGCGGGCTTGTGACCGATTCCCAGGACCAGTAAGAAAACACAGCTGAAGAGCCCTTGGACAAGGCACTTCACTCCCACAGTTGAGAGTGGGTGCAGTGTTCTGCCCACTGCTCCTGTGCCTAGTGGTTGCGTGTGCTCATTACTGGTGTGTATGGATGGGTTAAAATACAGAGGTCAAATTCACTGCTCACTGTTCACTGTATTTGTTTGCAATCACAGAAATTTAATCTTTTAATTTTAATTTCCATTTTAGACCCATACCACACTGAGCTCAGTAGGCTGGACACCAGATCAACAGAAACCTACAGATAAAGAACCACTTAAAGTGCGTAAAAAACCTACTAACTGTTTATCCTGTCACCCTGTAAACTGTGAAACATGCCACATGTAAACATGCATGTGTATAAATGTGACAAAAGCGCCATATGTAGAGCTACAATAATAAGTCAAATCACTCTGGTAGTTACAGTTTAAAATTAAAACAGAATTGACAGCAGTTGATTCCAAGCAAAGCTTTAATGTCAGAATTTTAAATTAACATGAATAGTGTGGTCCAAAGTGTTTTGTTAAAAAGGCAACAACTAAGACATTTATGGGTTTTTTTCTGCAAAAGGTACTGTAAATAAAATTCTGGGGGGAAAAAAATCGCATTTAATCCTAATGCAATCAAGCTTTTCATTTAGCAATCCTGAAAAAGCGAAAACATTATCCCGCTCTTGAAACAGGATGAAAGTTATGAAATAAAAGAATATACAGATATCCGACTCTTCCAACAGGGAACTTGAAGTTAGAAGGCCCAGGGGATCTTCACTGATCCATTCAGTCCTCTATAAAACAAAGAATAAATAACAGCATGACAGAATGTTTAAGCACCACACACACACACACGCGCGCACACACACACACACACACACACTTACCTTCATAGTTGCTGCAGATGAAGTTGAATCTCTCAGTGTCAGAGAAGCTGATCCATTCTTTGTTTCCTCCAGACTCAACTGCTCCTGTAATTCCCCCATTACTACATTCTTCCACCCCAGTTCCATTCCCTGGAGCCCAGTTCTGGTAGCAGAGAGATTGTCCACTCACCCAAAACCAGGAGCCCGTAGTGCAGCTGTAATGTAAGCCCAGCCACACATGATCAGTGGAGGCCTTTTCAACCATCTCCATCACCCACTTCTGAATCTTCTCTGAGTGAACTGAGACCAGGTCCACATGACGCTCTCTGCAGTAATTCAGAGCTTCACTCCAGGTCAGAGTCTCATTGATCAGGATCAGCTTGTCTAGAAATATTAGAATAAACTACAATATAATAAAAGACAGCCCATCCATAGTATATGACAGAATTGTTCTTGGAGCAACACAGAATTACTCCGGCTTTGGTTCTAGCTATTCATGGTATTCAGTACATAGGGTTATATCTCAATAAATTACACTGAATCAGCTCACCTTCATAGCAAACAAATGGCATTTTATTGTCACATGGCAAATCATGCCATTGTCCCGGTTTATTACCAGTTACCTGCATGTCAGCACACTTCTCATTACCCCTTTTATTATTAGGTTGTCCAGGTGCCCAGTTTCTGAATGAGGATTTACTCTGATCTGACCATTTCCATGAGTCCATGAACAGGCCGATCCAGGCAGAGCTACTGTCCTTTATCAAACTCCATATCATGTGATTCTCAGTCTGGTTCCTCACACTGACCAGGTCTGTATGATGTTCTCTGCAGTAGCTCTGAGCTTCTGTCCAGGTTTTGGTCTCAGTAATCACTATGTATCTCTCACTGCTGACCTTTCTCTCTGGAAGACAAAGATTTTATTAATCCTTTCACTTCGTTATGATTTTTACAATCATGATTTAGCTTATTAAAAACATACATCTTTTTTAATGTTTTTAATTATTTTTGTTCTGTTTTTTGTTTTTTTTAAATATAATCACATACATATGACTTTTTTACTAATTAATTTGATTTTTGGTTCATTTTAGTCCTATTAACTTGTCTTTCAACTTGACAAATATCTTAATTTCATGGCAAGAAAACTGTAATTCATATATAATTTTGACCATTAAAATAATGTATAAAGAGTAATCACCATCATAACACACAGACATTTGCTTCTTATTACATGGTTCATTATTCCATTTTCTATGAGCTCTCATCCCAGTACAGTGGTGATTGTTGAGATTATTTGGCTCTCCTGGGTGCCAGTTTGTAAACTCCATTTCTCCCTCTCTGTAGAATGCTGGATCTCCCAGAGACCACTGCCACCTCATATCACCACTCTTCTCCAGTCCAATCCAAACACGCTCAACATCTCCTTTAACAGTTTTAATCAGCTCATCTGTGTCCTCTTGGTTTTCAATAGTGGCCAGGTCAGTGTAGTGGTCTCTGCAGTATGTCTGTGCTTCAGTCCAGGTTTTTAACTTATTCACAAAGTGATACTGATGAGGAACACATGCAGACAGCATGAAGAGTCCTGTACAGAACAATGTTAACATGACTGTCACTATACTAGAGCACATAAAATCCATAATATACATAAATACACAAAAAGACACATTGAAGGCAAAAAATACATGAAAAAGGTTATTGTTAATGCCTCCCTGCATCTGATTGCCAACATATCAAGAGTCCCTGTATTTTAAGCTGGCTTAGTTAAAACACTGTGTGAAAATATTAAAACAGTAATCATTGCATGTTATGTATCAATATTAACACAGCGTGAAAATGTTTAATTCTTACTTATTCCTGCTACATATTATATACATGCCACACATAATACATACAAACATGCGTGTGGGTGCACAGACACAGACTCAAACAGTCTTAGATACATTACACTGACCTGACTGAGTGAGAATGAAATGCATGATGTAAATCATCTCTGATGGATCTAAATAACAGACAGGTCCATTTTAGTACTGGCATTATAAACCCAAAACAAATACAGATAAAACCAATGCTACATTATTGGGCTATAAAATTCCCTTATTTGCATAAGCTACATAGGGTTAACCCCTCCTGGAATCGCAATCTTATTGTGATGGAGGGGTTTGTGAGCCCCTGTGATCCTGGGAGCTGTGCTGCCTGGAGCATGTAGCTCCAAGTAGGGTCACCCAAGGCAGAAAGGTCCCAGGTGAGGGGCCAGACCAAAAGCAATTCTGAAAGCCCTTATGAACAGCATCCACATAGAAACAGGCACCTCGTTCCAAATAGGGAGACTGGGGCCCCCTCCTGGAGCCAGACCTGGGAGGGGAGCTCGCAGGCGAGCTCCTGGTGGCCGGACCTGCCACGGGGCCCGGCTGGGCTCAGCCAGAATGAACCATGTGGGGTCACCCTCTCGTGGGCCCACCATCAGCAAGGGGAGAAATAGGGGCCGGGTGCAATGGCACAAGGGTGGCGGGTTGGGGCGAGGGCCCCAGCCGACTGGACTTACGGTATAGAAACTGGCTTTTGGTACGTGGAATGTCACCTTTCTGGGGGGGAAGGAGCCAGAACCTGTGCGGGAGGTGGAGTGATACCAACTAGATATAGTTGGGCTCATTTCTACGCAAATCCTTGGCTCTGGAACCAAACTCCTGGATGGGGGCTGGACTCTGTCCTTCTCCGGAGTTGCCTGGGGTGAGAGGCGACGGGCAGGTGTGGGGTTACTTGTTAGCCCCCGACTGAGCACTGCTGTGTTGGAGTTTGTCCCGGTGAACGAAAAGGTCGCCTCACTGTTTCTTCAGGTTGCAGGGGGGAAATCTCTGACTGTCGTGACGGCGTATGCGCTGAACAGCAGCTGAGAGTACCCAGCCTTCCTAGATACACTGGAAAGTGTCCTAGTGAAGACACCATCTGGGGACTCTTTAGTTCTACTGGGAGACTTCAATGGTCACGTTGGCAATGATGGAGAGACTTGGAGGGAAGTGATTGGGAGGAATGGCCTACCCAATCTGAACCCGAATGGCGCTTTGTTGTTGGACTTCTGTGTTGTCCATAACGAACACCATGCTTGAGCATAAGGCAGCTCATAAGTGTACCTTGGCTAGCACAGGGGACTCCGGAATTGGCTGAGAGGTACCAGCATGCCAAAAGGGCTGCAGCGACATCTGTCATGGAAGCAAAAACAGCAAAAGGACTTTTGGGTTGGCCTAAAAGAGGTTCTGGCAAACCGTTTGGTGACTCAGGAGGGGCAGGCAGGGCCTGGGAGGGTTCTGACCTCAACTGAGGATGTGTTTGGACGATGGAAGGAACACTTTGAGGAGCTCATAAACCTGACCGACACGCCCTCCACAGAGGAGGCAGGGCCAGAAGATCCTGGAGGGTCATCACCCATCTCTCTGGCAGAGGTCACTGAGGCAGTTAGAAAACTCCGAAGTGGCAAGGCACCAGGAATGGAAGAGATCCGCCCTGAAATGCTTAAGGCTTTGGATGTTGTTGGGCTGTCATGGCTGACACGCTTCTTTAATGTTGCGTGGGAGTCAGGGACAGTGCCTGTGGAGTGGCAGACGGGGGTGATGGTCTCCATTTTTGAAAAAGGGGACCGGAGAGTGTGCTCCAGTTATTGGGGTATCACACTGCTCAGCCTCCCTGGGAAAGCCTACTGTGGGGTACTGGAAAGGAGACTGTGTCCGAATGTCGAACCTCAGATCCAGGAGGAACAATGTGGATTCTGTCCTGACCGTGGAACGGAGGACCAGCTGTTCACCCTTGCAGGTTAAACTATATTGAGACTGTGTCTGTTCCCCGACCTATACGAAAATGTAGAAATACTCAGAGAATTTGTTCTAGTAATCTAATTAACATAGATTTAAATCATACAGAATGTACCGCCAGCACCTTCGATCTAAAACTAGGACTGTTAAATATTAGATCTCTTACTCCTAAAGCGCTCATTGTCAATGAAATTATTACTGATCAGGAGTTTAATGTACTGTGTTTAACAGAAACGTGGATCAAACCAAATGAGTACGTCGCATTAAATGAAGCTAGTCCTCCCGGATACAGTTATATACACCAGCCTCGTGTAACTAGCAGAGGAGGAGGCGTTGCAGTTATTTATAATGATAGCCTAGGCATCATACAAAAAACTCTACATAAATTCAATGCGTTTGAAGTTCTTTATACAAACATAACATATGTAGCCACAAAAAATACCCAGTCTATCACACTAATTATTATCTATAGACCGCCTGGGCCGTACTCTGAATTCCTCTGTGAATTTGCAGATTTTATCTCAAACCTTGTTATTTCCTTAGACAAAGCTCTAATTGTCGGAGACTTTAACATTCATTTTGATAACCCACAGGACCCTCTGAGAACAGCGTTCGTGTCCATTCTAGATTCAGTAGGGATTAATCAGACGGTCATAGGGCCCACTCATAATGGTGGCCACACCCTCGATCTTATACTAACACTCGGACTAAATGTAGGAAGTATAGTCACATTTCCACAATCTGAAGCTATCTCAGATCATTATCTTATCTCATTCAAAATATTTCTTAGTAATAATATATGCAGCTCGCCACGCTATCATAATAAACGTACGTTTACGCCAGCTACTACGCAGAACTTTATCAATAATCTCCCAGAGTTATCAACTTTGACTGGAACAATGTCACACCCCACAGAACTTGATCAGGCAACTGAATCTTTAGAGTTAACATTCCGCAACACCTTAGATAATGTGGCCCCACTTAAAAGGAAAATAATCAGAGAGAAAAAACTAGCTCCCTGGTATAATGAGCACACACACGCCTTAAAACTTACCACTCGAAAATTAGAACGTAAATGGCGCCAAACTAAATTGGTAGTATTCCAGTTAGCATGGAAGGAGAGCCTCCTGAGCTATAGAAAAGCTCTTAGTGCCGCTAGATCAATGTATCTCTCCACCCTAATAGAAGACAACAAAAATAATCCTAGATTTTTATTTAATATCGTATCAAAACTAACTGGGAATAAAAGCACCTCGGAAACAGGCACACCATCAATGTTCAGTGGCGACGCATTTATGAATTTTTTCAATAGCAAAATTGAAAATATCAGGCAAACAATCCAGGCTATAAATTTTAAACCAGATAATTTGATCACTAACACTGTAGATAACAATATTACTATATCAGATCAGCGATTAGAATGTTTTACTCCCCTTCAGGCGACCGAATTGACCTCACTAATTTCTTCATCAAAATCACCAACTTGTGTACTAGATCCCTTACCTACACGTTTCCTTAAGCAGATACTGCCAGTAGTCATCGAACCGCTTTTAAAAATAATCAATTCCTCCCTTAGTACTGGCTATGTACCTAAATCTTTTAAACTAGCAGTTATCAAACCCCTAATTAAAAAACCTGACCTTGACCCCTGTTCATTGACCAACTACAGGCCAATATCTAACCTCCCCTTTATTTCCAAGATCCTAGAAAGGGCTGTAGCACAGCAGTTATGCTCATACTTACATAAGAATAACATCCATGAACTGTATCAGTCAGGATTTAGGCCTCATCACAGCACAGAGACAGCACTGGTTAAAGTTGCAAATGACCTCTTACTGGCCTCTGATCAGGGTTGTGTCTCCTTGCTTGTGCTACTTGACCTCAGTGCAGCCTTTGACACCATTGATCATACCATTCTCCTTGATAGACTAGAAAATGTTGTTGGAGTTAAGGGAACGGCCCTCTTATGGCTTAGGTCCTACTTAACTGATCGTTATCAGTTTGTTGATGTAAATGGTGAGTCCTCTGCACATACTGAGGTAAAGTTCGGAGTCCCACAAGGTTCTGTTTTAGGCCCACTGCTTTTCTCTTTATATATGCTACCTCTAGGTAATGTTATTCGTAAACACGGTATTAGCTTCCACTGCTATGCTGATGACACACAGTTGTATGTCTCAGCGAAGCCAGACGAGAGACACCAACTTAACAAAATTGAGGAATGTCTAAAGGATATTAGGCACTGGATGCTTACGAATTTCCTCTCACTCAACACTGAAAAAACAGAAGTACTTGTACTAGGATCACATGCAGCTAGGAGTAAGCTTTCCGACCACATAGTTACTCTGGATGGCCTTTCTCTTTCATTAGGTGCAGCAGTAAAAGATCTTGGTGTAATTATTGACCCCAGTCTTTCATTTGAAGCTCATGTAGATAATATTACCAGGATAGCCTTCTTTCATCTTAGAAATATTAACAAGATAAGAAATGCATTGTCATTTCAAGATGCTGAAAAATTGGTTCATGCTTTCATTACCTCTAGATTAGACTACTGTAATGCCTTACTGTCTGGATGCTCTACTAGGTGTATAAATAAGCTACAGTTAGTTCAGAATGCAGCAGCCAGAGTTCTTACTAGAACCAAAAAATATGATCACATCACCCCTATCTTATCCACACTGCACTGGCTCCCAGTCAAATCTCGTATTGATTATAAAATCTTACTATTAACATATAGAGCATTAAATGGTCTTGCGCCACAGTACCTGCGCGAACTCCTGGTCTTTTATGATCCACCACGCCTACTTAGATCAAAAGGTGCAGGCTATTTGTTGGTACCTCGAGTTATGATGGCTACAGCAGGGGGCAGAGCCTTCTCTTACAGAGCCCCACAGTTATGGAATAGCCTCCCAATTAATGTTCGAGACTCAGACACAGTCTCTATGTTTAAGTCAAGGCTGAAAACTTATCTGTTTAGCCAAGCCTTTTGCTAATAGCTCTTTACTAGGCAAAGGAGCAGATCTGGAGGGTTCTCGGGCATAGATTGTTTGGTGAACTGGGATGTTTGGATGCTGTCGCCCCCCCACTTTAACATGTTCACTCAGGTTTGTTGACTGTGGAGTGGGTGGCCGCCTTGTGTCCCAGAGTGCCATCATGTCCATATTACCTTCTAGCTCTCCCTTTTAGCTATGCTGTACTAGTTAGTCTTGCTGGAGTCCCTGCCTGCACTCGGCACACGATGTATATTTACCTCAACCATTATGTGGAAATGAACATCTAACAATGTCCCTCTCTCTCTCTCTCTCTCTCTCTCTCTCTCTCTCTGTCGAGCCACACATGCTACTCCTGAGACACCAGTGATCCTGACTCCTCCCGCCCTGTGGACTGATCCATCCTGGTGTCATCATCTTCCATCCCCCGTCAGCCTCCTGTCTACATCACCATCCCCTTTGTTCATGCCCCAATTTATTTTCAGCTGTAACTGCCCACGTGGTCGGCACCTATTGCACACCTGTCTGACCAAGGAGGGGTCTCCTCTCTCTGTGGTCCTCCTCAAGATTTCTCCCATTTTCCCATTTCCCTCTTGGGTTTTTGGGGAGTTTTTTCTTGCCCGCCATGAGGATTAAGTCAGGGGGTGCCGTCATATTTTGATTTGACTGTTGTGGCCTGTAAAGCCCCTTGAGACTGTAAACAGTGATATTGGGCTCTAAATAAACTTGAACTTGAACTTGAACTTGAACTTACTTGAGGGGTCATGGGAGTTTGCCAATCCAGCCTACATGTGTTTTGTGGACCTGGAGAAGGCTTATGATCGTGTTCCCTGGGGTGTCCTGTGGGGGGTGCCAGGTTCATTGCTGCAAGCCATTCGGTCCCTGTGTAACCACAGTGAGAGCTGTGTCCGTATTTTCGGCACAAAGTCAAACTCGTTCCCAGTGAGTGTTGGACTCCATCACGGCTGTACCTTGTCTTAGATTTTGTTCTTGATTTTCATGGACAGGATCTCAAGGCGCAGTCGGGATGAGGAGGGTGTCCAGTACGGTGCCCTCAGGATTGCGTCCCTGCTTTTTGCAGATGATGTGGTTCTGTTGGCCTCATCAAACTGTGACCTCCAGCATGCATTGGGATGGTTTGCAGCCGAGTGTGAAGCGTTCGGGATGAGGATCAGCACCTCCAAGTCTGAGGCCAAGGTCCTATGCTGGAAAAAGTTGGCTTGCCCCCTCCGAGTTGGGACTGAGTTTCTACCTCGAGTTCAAGTATCTCGGGGTCTTGTTCACGAGTGAGGGGTAAAATGGCCTGGGATATTGACAGGCGGATCGGGGCGGCGGCAGCAGTTATGCGGTCATTGTACACGATCGTCGTGGTGAAGGAGCTGAGTCAGAAGGCAAGGCTCTCAATTTACCAGTCAGTCTTTTATTCCAACCCTCACCTATGGTCATGACCTCTGGATAGTGACCGAAAGAATGAGATCGTAGATATAAGTGGCAGACATGAGCTTCCTCCGCAGGGTGGCATTGAAAGGAGTCAGTTGAGGTGGTTCGGGCATCTCGTCAGGATGCCTCCTGGGCGTCTCCCTGTGGAGGTGTTCTGGGCACGACCAACTGGGAGGAGACCCTGGGGAAGACCCAGGACACATTGGGAGAATTATATATCTCAGCTGGCCTGGGAAGGCCTTGGGATCCCCCAGGAGGAGCTGGTGTATGTAGCCGGGGAAAGGGATGGCTGGGTTACCCTCCTCAGCCTGCTGCCACCGTGACCCAGTCACGGATAAGCGGCAGAAAATGGATGGATGGACATAGGGTTAATGCAAGACAAATAGTCATAATATGATGTCATAATATGATCTAATAATACAATAATACAATAGGGATGTGAAAACCAAGACGTGCCATGAACATGCTGAACCTTATACAATGTGACTGGGACAAACACACACACACACACACAATCACTTTGTATTTCCACTTGTATAACTGTAAAAAGCAGCAAAGGAAGTAGGAAAAGGAGTTCATACATCAGATGGGACAAGAAATAAAAATGGATAAAAAAGAGCTTGAAAAGATTCTGAGTGATTCCAAGGGAAGGAAGTGACAGGTTAAAACTACAATCATCCACCAAACCAAACCAAAGCAAACCAACCAACCAAACGACCAAACACAGATGACAGGGTGATTGGACTTCATATGGAAACTCAGGAGAAACAGGAGATGAAATGTGGATTTTCTAAATGCCAACCTTGGTGGCAAAACAAAATTTAAGGCTACACTGATTTAGTTTACCTCATCAGCCTCATTTTTAAACAAATTATTGAAAGATTCTGTGTTTAGACTCGTCGGTAAAATACTTCGAAAACACTCATTCACTCACTTAGTCATTATCTATGCCGCTTATCCTAATCAGGGTCGCAGGGGATGCTGGAGCCTATCCCAGCATTCACCAGGCAAAAGGCAGGGAAACACCCTGGACAGGTCGCCAGTTCATTGCAGTACTTCAAAAACATACCTTATTAATTACGAAACTAACCAGTTTTTATTAGTTCATAAACTAATAAGCTACATTCTATTTATTAGTTGAAAAGATTTCAGTGAGTACATTGGACCATGGTTAATCTCCATCAGGAAAAAAGACTCTGCAGCCGTGATGATGTAGCTGACAGAAAAAAGATGTCTGTCATTTTGGTCGAATAAAGTTTTCTGTGAGTAAAAGTGTTGAAATTGTTTATTTCATCACAAATTTTGAAAAAATACATCTTGTTTGTTGTCTGTTGAAATAGGAGTGAAACAATTCACCCCAAGATGGTCAACTTGCCCATGCTACACACTAAACCCGCACCTGATTTGTAAATAACGTCAGAATATGAGGGTAGACATTCAAAAGATTTGGATATATCATTTCCTGGTAGATACGGTTAGAAAATTCTCGTTGCTCTTCTTTGCATGAGGTCTACAAGTGACCACCTGGGATGTGTATGTGTGCAATGAAAACACACACACACACACACACACACACAAATAAAGAAATAAATGAGATCATCTAATTAAAAAAAAAAATCAGCTACATGAGGATTTTGAGTCAGTATTTTAGTTACTGTGATGAATTATATATATATATATATATATTTAAAAGCTTTCTTGCCCTGCTTTATAGCACTGTTCTATCTTCCCCAGCAGTAAATATTCTGATGATTTTGTTTGTTTGTTTGTTTGTTTGTTTGTTTGTATTTATTTTCATTGTAGTGTACATTTCCATGGAACAGGAGGGTTAGGATGTCAACACTGAATTACTGAATTACATTTACAATTACATTGCTGAGTTACACATTGTTTTTAAAACATGTTTCTCACTCTGCCTCCTCATGTGTTGTCATCCTGTGGTTGTGGTTTTCTTGTTATTTTTGTTATAAGGTACATTTCCATAGAACAGCATGGGGAGAATGTCAACACACAGTCATGGACGGATACAAGGAAAGTACTGATGTCTGTACTTTGCATAGTCACATATCAGGTTTATGAATGGACAAACAACAGGGCTATTAATAACATCTCAGATAAAATATCATTTAACTCAGTTACATGTGACTTTTGTAGATTTAATACAAAGACATGCGAGTGAATAATATTTCAGGAAAGAGAACAATGTCATTTGCCCACTTTCTGCTACTTCCTGTCATCCCTTAGGATCCTGTCACAGTTCTTGTTCTTTTGGCGCAACATCCAGATCCAGTTTCCATTAATGAAGGTCTTCCAGTTTTCGCTGTTGTGGTGTTTTAAGCTCAGAATGGTCGGGGTGGGGTGGGGGGCTTATTTTATGGAAAGCTTATATTTTGTCCCTACTAAGAGGATCGCCTGTCTTTTCGCATCCGATTGTTGGGCACAAAGTACCGTTGTAATAACTTGTGTCCCGAAGGGTTCGCTCATAGAGCATTAACCACATGCGATACAAAAGCGCTTGAATGGGTAAAATTTACTGCAGAATAATGATGGACATTTCCTCTGCGCTGCCCGAGAAGATCATGTATAGGCTTACTGTAAAATTCACATTGTTGCGAGCCAAAGACTTTTGATCACAGTCCGGTTTCTGATCGTGTACAACAATGACCTCGCTTTTCAGCACCCTACTGTACAAGGACGCTATTCATTTGTCTTTCCTGGTAAACTAATTTCATCGTTTCCTAGTGGGTACGCTCAGAAAATTCCAGCCCTCATACTTTGCATTAGGAGTACAAATATCCGTCTGTTCTCTAGGACGCATTACGCGCACAGTGAAACCTGTTACACTCCTGAAGAATGGAGAAATTTAGTGTTTGAAAAGATCACAGAACACCGTGCTGCTTTCGTCAGGTAGGTAGTTGTAATGATGTGAGCGAAAGCTGGTTACTTAGAGTAACACAACGTTATGACGCAAAAGGTCGGAAAAAAAAGAAAACAATTGTACTTACGCGGGCGCTTGAAGAGTGATGTCACTACTTTGCATCAGGACTACAAATAACAATCTATATGCCAGGATGTGTTTGTGCACAATGGCACACACACACACACACGCGCGCGCGCACGCACAATTGTTTATTCAGAATGTCGTACGCTTCAATGCAAAAGGTTGACCTGAAAAGTGGTGTCACATCTGAAAACACAGTCTGGTGTCCTTTCACTGCCCTGTCTCCTGTTGATGTTTTTTTTTTTATTTTCACACTGGTTAATGTGCAGCCGTGATTAATATTAGGTGTAACGGTCATGTAAATGATTTCTAATATGTCATTGTCATACGTTCTGTAAAGAAAGTGACAGAAAGTTGTCTCTGTGTATTAAGGTCACCCTCTCTGATCAGCTGTGCCCCTTCTGTTCCCATTGCTCTATGACTGTGCACCTCAGTGACCTCACTATTCTGTACTTTAGACCTGTTCGTATTTTTCATTCAATATAATTTTCATATTTTTTTCAGAGATGTGGTGCAATTTTGCTACCTTGACTTTGCACGTGACTGAGAGATAAATTAACAGCCTGCACAAGGAGGCAAGTTCACAGTGTTTCTGGCTCAGAAAAAAAGAAACACACACACACACACACACACACACACACACACCCTTTCATACTTACTCACTTATCTGGCAGGGGAGACACCATGATGACGAAGGTGGTTCACCCAGGGCGAGGCTTAGCCACTGCACTTGGGCTATGCTGACCTCTGTGAATTTCCCAAATGCGGGAATCTCGACTGCATAATTTGTGGTAGCGGGCGAGTGCGTTTGCGCTCACACCTCATCCGTAGATGAGGTGGCCGAGTGGTTAAGGCGATGGACTGCTAATCCATTGTGCTCTGCACGCGTGGGTTCGAATCCCATCCTCGTCGATATTCCTAGGGGCAGCCATGGTCTAAAGGTTAGGGAACTGGGCTCATGACTGGAGGGTTGCCTTGAGCAAGGCCATTAACCCTGATCATGGGGGTTTACATTTTACATAACTGCTGCAGATGAAGTTGAGTCTCTCAGTGTCAGAGAAGCTGATCCATTCTTTGTTTCCTCCAGACTCAACTGCTCCTGTAATTCCCCCATTCCCACATTCTTCCACCACAGTTCCATGCCCTGAAGCCCAGTTCTGGTAGCAGAGAGATTCTCCAATCACCCAAAAAACCAACGCAATAATATCTCATCAACATCACACATTATGTTTGCTCTTGCCAGGCAGCATGGGAAAAATGCCCTTGTGTGCCTTAGAAGACCCTGGATAGACTCCACAGACACATCACCGTGGGCACCCACCACTGCCTCCGGGAGGTTTTGCTGTTCGTACGGGTTGCGGTCATACACGCTCCACCGCCAGTCAGATTCAGAAATGGGGAATGTGCTGGCAAAAAAAGAACGGCGAACCTGGGGTGGTCATTGAACCAGAAGCGAACCGGTGCAGCCCGATGGAAACTCACATGATCCCAAACAACAACATATTGGGCTTGCTCTGTTTGCCCTGGCTTCCTTTCCTGTTGAAGAATGTTATTGTGCAGCTGATGTAGAAACTGAAAGAGTTTTTGACATGGCGATGGAGGACGCCACAATCGTTGATGGCTGCACATAGGGTGATGTTGCCCCGGCCCTGGCCAGAAACGTGTATGATGGCACAGTGACCAATGATGACGCGCCCCCTTTTGCGCCTTTTTGTTAGGTTGAACCCTGCCTCGTCCGTGAAGATGTACTCAAGTGGGTCAATTTACAATTACAATTTGGTATTACACTCCTGGTCAGCCCTGACATTCAGCTCAAAGATTCTCTGCGTCATCTACAAGCATGGCACAGATACTACATAAACAGAGGACAAGGTTCTGACTACTGCTCAAATTACCAACGTAGGCAGTGTATATTTCAGAATGAGAGAATGAGACATGAGTGTTGAAGAAGTTGTACTGACAGAATTATGTATTTTAGGTTACTTTGTCATCTTTATTGCAGATTTAGCAAAATAAAAACCGCAATCGCTGATGAACGGATGTGAGATCTTGCCAAAAAAAATGCTCATTGTTGGGAAAATGTGAAAGTACAAGTTACTGTTTCATAAACAGTTCTGATGTAGATACCCAATGTAATTGTAACAAATTACAGAATGTGTTAACTTTTCAAGAGGGATATCATAAAGTGAAAATTACACATGCTTTGACATGTCATGACCACTAGAGGGCAAAAACGACAGCAATACAAGCTGTGTATATGGAAGCATATGTAGCAGAGATGGTGATCAGTCAGGCATAGACTAAATGTTTCCGACACATGATTATGTTGAACTGTAGATGAAGTGAACTTAACACAGCCCGGTCCAATTAGCTGATATGATTAAATATCACATTTATTTTTTAACACAAGCAAAAGGCAAACTTTTCATTTTTATGACTGAAGTTGTTCAAAGTTATTTTCTAAAAAAGCCTGAGTGAGAAAGTAAAGATTATTGTACAATTTCAGCATTATTGATTTACTATTACGCAGCGATAATATGCATATCAAATTTCGTCTAAAAAGAAAACAAAAACAAAAGACATATAAATTTAACCTAAAATGAATCAACCCCTTAAAAACTGTGCCAAATAAACACAAGTGATCACAGAAAAACAAACACAGTAATCAGCTGTACGCTGCTCAGGGTGACAATGGAAAGATATGAAACATAAAAGTCACACACTCATCTCATCTGACATGGAGGCTGAAGTTAGAAGGTCCAGCTGATCTCCACTGTTCTGTTCAGTCTTCTATAAAACAGAGAGAGAATAAATACCAGCATGACAGAATGTTTAAGCACCACACACACACACACACACACACACACACACACACACACACACACACATACACACACACACATACACATGCACATACACACACACACACACACACACAGACACACACACACACACACAGACACACACACACACACACACACACACACACACACACACACACACTTACCATTATAGTTACTGCAGATGAAGTTGAGTCTGGTATTCTCAGGAAGGCTGATCCATTGTTTGACTCCTCTGGTCTCAACTGCTCCAGTTCTTCCTTCATTTACACACTCCTCCACCACAGTTCCATTCCCTGAAGCCCAGTTCTGGTAGCAGGAAGATTCTCCACTCACCCAAAACCAGAAGCCCAGAGTGCAGCTGTAACGTAAGCCCAGCCACACATGATCAGTGGAGGCCTTTTCAACCACCTCCATCACCCACTTCTGGATCTTCTCTGAGTGAACTGAGACCAGGTCCACATGATTCACTTTGCAGTGATTCAGAGCTTCACTCCAGGTCAGAGACTCATTAATCAGGATCAGCTTGTCTATAATAAAAGACACACCATGGATAGTGTGTTACAAATAATGTGAAACAAGCAATTGTTCATGAACTTATTTCATATTGTTTTGGTTATTGTCATTTTTTTACTTAGCAAATTTAATTATATCTCTATAAATTACATTTAAAATGCAAAAAGTAAGCTCACCCTCAGAACAAATTATTATTATTGTTATTATTATTTTTATGTCGCTTTTAATTTTAAACTTTTAAGTAATGCCATTACCTGTGCATTTGAGAGAGCTTTTCATAGTATTCAGTGTATGCTGTTGTATCTCAATAAATGACATTCAAAAATTTACCGTGAAATCAGCTCACCTTCATAGCAAACAAATGGCTTTTCATTGTCACATGAAAAGTCATGCCATTGTCCCTGTTTTTCACCTGTTATCTGCATGAAAGCACAGTTCTCATCACCCTCGTTATTATCAGGTTGTCCAGGTGCCCAGTTTCTGAATGAGGAGTTACTCTGATCTGACCATTTCCATGAGTCCCTGAACAGGCCGATCCAGGGTTCAGTTTTGTCCTTCATTGAACTCTTTATCCACTCATTCTCAGTCTGGTTCCTCACACTGACCAGGTCTGTATGATGTTCTCTGCAGTAGCTCTGAGCTTCTCTCCAGGTTTTGGTCTCATTAATCACTATGTATCTCTCACTGCTGACCTTTCTCTCTGGAAGACAAATATTTTATCTATCTGTCAGATCCTTTCACTTCATTATGATTTGTCCAATCATCATTCAGCTTACTATAAACATGCATCTTTTTTTTTAAGTCAAAAATTCTTTTTGTTCTCCCCCTTTTTTTAATATAATCACATACATATGACTTTTTTTACTAATTAATTTGATTTTTGGTTCATTTTAGTCCTGTTAACTTATCTTTCAACTTGACAAATATCTTAATTTCATGGCAAGAAAACTGTAATTCGTATATAATTTTGACCATTAAAATAATGTATAAAGGGTAATCACCATCATAACACACAGACATTTTCTCCTGATTACACGGTTCATTATTCCATTTTCCATCAGTTCTCATCTCAGTACAGTGGTGATTGTTGAGATTATTTGGCTCTCCTGGGTGCCAGTTTGTAAACTCCATTTCTCCCTCTCTGTAGAATGTTGGATCTCCCAGAGACCACTGCCACCTCATATCACCACTCTTCTCCAGTCCAATCCAAACACGCTCAACATCTCCTTTAACAGTTTTAATCAGCTCATCTGTGTCCTCTTGGTTGTCAATAGTGGCCAGGTCAGTGTAGTGTTCTCTGCAGTATGTCTGTGCTTCAGTCCAGGTCTTATCCACATTCACGAAGTGATACTGATGATTGACACATGCAGACAGCATGAAGAGTCCTGTACAGAACAATGTTATTACAACTGTTACGTATTGTAAGACATATAATACGTATATAAAGAGACCAGTGGTGGCTGGTGAGCTGGAAACAGAGGAGGAACAAACCCTCTCTTTAAATCTGTCATTGATTTCAACCTGGTCCTGTCAATCTACATTGATTAGCAATACAACTAGCAATTTCGCAGGATAATTAACATCAATAGAGAAAATGACTGTCGTTCTGCAATAGAGTTATTGTTTTTTTGCTTGCTGAGACCTGAGTGCTAAACTTTATTGTGCATTGCACTCAATGCTGATGCATTATGCTAATAAAACATCCTGTTTTTCTAACCTAAACATTTATTCTCAGAAATTAATATTAAAGCAGTAGTTGTGTTACATTACATGTTTGCTACTACACTGACTGTTTATGACTTTCATTATCTCCAAAAAGCATATTAATTTTAAGATTTGATCAAAAGGTCAAACCATAGTGTTAAGAATGGTGTGTCTATTTTAAATATGTAACAGCCATTAATTTACACACACACACACACACAGACACATGTGCCAGCGCACACACTTGCACATAAACATACACTAACCTGTGAGGAGAATGAAATGTATTAGGTGAATCATCTCTAGTGGATCTAAAAAACAGACAAGTCCATTTTAGTCCTGTCATTAAACACCATACAATCACTAATTGTAACAAAGTTCCATTATCAAATTTATTTAATGACATATATAATGTGATGCTCCATTACGGATCAGTACTGATGCAGCGATTTTATACTGTTTCATTGTTTTAATTTTATTTTCCATTCTCATTCAAAACATTAATTCCTCTAAATCTCTGTATTCATGTGATGTCAGTTTACTCTCAGGAATCTATCTTTCCCTCCACAGATTCTTCTAATAGCCTAATTTGGGATAAACGGTTCACAACTGGCAGTCCCATGTCCATCCATCTGGACAATTATACATTCTGTACCTGTGTAATCTCACAGTTACATTTGTTAAAGTTGACAAGACTGTGTTTCCAGCAGATGAACAATGAGCACAGAAAATGTTACAGTTACTGCTGTCATGTGCACTGTACAGTACATCATAAATAGCCGGTGGACAAGATTAAAAAAAAGGTTCTTCTTAGTTTAATATTACAACCTTTTCAGCTGGTCGGTGAGCTTGGTGCTGTGTAACTGACACAAATCTGAATTTTCCTTTGAGTGAATGTGTTGTGCGTTAAACCAGCATTGAAAAAGCACCGTGGTACTCGAGATTTGGAAAGAGTGTAAAACCAGCATTCTGGAAAAAAAAAATTGAATGACTATTTGATCTGGTTAGCAGACATCTGTTTCTCTGAGCACAATCCTGACAGTGGTAATGTTGCACTAGCGATGCATATGTGATGTTACAGAAAACATGCCTCACTGAGTTTATAATCTGAGCCACGAGTGGTACATGAGTCTAGAACCACGGTCGAGAAAGTGTTTTGTTCAGAGACCGAAATTTCAGTTATGCTCTCAGAAAAAAAAAGTAATTTAGTGGCATGTGTAAAAGCGTGATAGGAATATTACACACCCCACACGCACATACTCAGGGATGCACTGGCAGACACAGACCAGTGGCGTTGGAACAAGTTTCCCAGTGAGGGTGAAAGAACACAGAGTAAACCCGGAGCTGTAGGGGGGGTCCGGGGGCATCCTCCCCCCTGGGGAAAATTTTCTCTATATCTGGCAGCTAAATGCACAGAATGAGACAGAAACGGAAAGCCAAGGCAGTGGCCTTACCAGGATATCATACCATATGTGTCACTCCCTGTCTCTTTTGTTCTTTTGTTTTGTTGTTTCTTCCCCCTCTAGTGGCCAGTTTGGATTCTGTTCTGCACTTGGGTTTTGGTTCAGTCCTGTTGGTCCCTTTAGTTTAGTCTTCTTTTAGTTTAGCCCCCTTAAGTTCGGTTCGGTATTCACCTGTCTTTAGTTCATTAGGCCTCGTTTAGTTTTGCATGAATACTCCTTGGTTTTCTTGTTTCTTTGTCTTGTGTTGCTTGCTGTTCTGTGGAGAGTGGCTATTCTGTTTGTCAGTTCTGTAATCGTATTTGACTTGAATAAAGTGACCTGCACATACATCCAGCCTCTTCCACCAGGCCTGACAATATGCCACACTGTCACTTCGCAACTTGTAGTTTGATGCAATCAAAACTGTCAAAACACAGACATTGGAGCTGGAGTAAGTCATCTCACCCTTCCCTCAACGCTCTTGTGTTTTGTCATAACAAAACCAAACCAGATTTAGATTCAATAGATTGACATTTTCTAATTATTGACACTCCTGAGGATGCGGTAAATGTTTTCCTTCCTCTTATACATTGCAGCACATCTCTGTATTTTCAGATTTTCGTCCATAAAATCTTCCTCCAGATCACCTGCATATTTCCTCTGGAGATCAGCTCCTCCTGTGTGAAGATCTTGTGCAGAGATGGATGGAATATTGTTCAAAAATCCAGATGTCTGCTGATACCTCCGATCCAGATCCTCGACAAATCGATGTATGACAGCGATTAAAAACTGTTGCTTTGAACTCTTGTGCTCCGCTATCATATTTTCTTTCTGACGTTTTGCCACTTTAGGGTCCAGTAGCAGTGCCGTATTATTTGAAAACCAAATTGACCTTTAAGAACCTGGCCACACCCACCTAATCAGCTGCTTAATGTTTTAAATGTTTCTTATGGGCCAACAGGAGTCAAGCCTCTTTTTTTTTCTCTCTCTGAAATAAATTTACATAATTCAAAATAGCTCTGGCCAATACACACAGACAGGCACACGGACATTATATCTGCTGGGTATGCATTCTTTAAAATGACCACTAGAGGTCGGCATGCTCTTTCGTGACTTACGCGCACGCTGATTTTAACATACTCATGCTCCTGCATGAGCGTATGGACCGGCAGACTCGCATGCATGTGCATGTACGTGTCTGTGTGTGTGCGCGCAAAGGGCTACAATGGCCGAGCAGCTCAGAAGAACGCCAATCAGTGATAGAGAAAGAGACGACAATAAAGATAAAGAGGAGGCACATACATTGTGGTAAAATAAAACATGTAGAGTGATTTATATAAAGTATCTTCATGACAGAATTCAGAAGGTGGAATATGATGTTGTGATACTGATCAAGAGGAGCGTAATATGTGCAATATTTTACAATTGTAAACAGAATTTTTGATAATAAAAAGCTCTATACAAATAACTGTGAATATGAGTGTGTGAAATCTTTGTGTGTGCCTCTATTTTAATTATGTCTCAATTTATCTTTTGTGTTCAATTATTGTTGACTATTACGATTATTTTTACGATTACGGCACTGAGATAGGTTACACACACACACACACACACACACACACATATCCTCTAGTTTTATTTGTATGGACGGTAAATAGCCACAGTTACACTTGTCCGAGTACACACACATACACACACACACACAGACATGAGAGAAGCAGGATCAGCTGCATAATGCGAATCATCTCCGATGGATCTAAATAACAGACAGGTACATTTTAAGGTTGTCTATATAAATATATAAATGTAAAGTATACGTGTCCAGTTCACTATATAACAAATATTAAACGCTGATCTGAGGAGAATCAGAGTTTAACACACATTTTTACTCTGTAATGCTCATGTCTTAATTTGCATTTTCTTTGGTCAAAATATTGAACATCAGTGTGTTTAAGTCTATCAAATGGATAGTATTGACTGGCCGTTCTAACATCAACATTTCTGATCATGAACATTATGGAGTACCTAGGATGTCGGGATATATTTCCGTCGCTTGGCGCACTCGCGCAACAAAAGAGGTGACACCGACACATTTCGTAAGACAGTAAGTACCTCTCCATATATACTGGGTCTGCGTGCTGTTAGAGGTCTGTGTCTCCACACAATTTTGTCTATTTCGTTACTGTAGCACTCGGCGATTGTAACTGACTATATCAAATCCTATGGGCTATTAACCATCTCGTGAGATAGTTTAGTGAAACACGCCATTTATTTTTACCACAACGAGGCAGTGTATACATTCCCTCATGCTTTATTTCAGCTTAGCTTGTTTATGCCCTCCGAATAAAGTGTTATTCCAAAACACAGCAGAAACCAGACACGAAACAAGAGCAAAGTGAGAGAAATCCATAAACTATCGGGACAGTAATCAATACGACTCTGCATGTCGGAATCGGAATCGGAAACATGCGATTGAGAAAAAACGTAATTGAAGCCGTGTTGGAGCCATGTTCCACTTTCAGCCGTGTTCTACTTCAGCACACAGCGATATGTCGTAATTACTAAAAATTATATATTGTCATGATCCGATGAGTTTTAACAATACTGTAGAACAGAACCTACCTGCGTGTGAAGTGTGTTCTTCTCACTCTCTTTCTGTGTTCAGGCGTGTCTCTGTCTGTCTCTGTCTTCTCAGTGTGTCTCAATGCACTCTGTTACCTTTCTGCAGGAAAAATAATTTGCATGTTTTTTTTGTTTTTTTTTAATGGTGGCTATGGTTTGAAAACACACTCACACTCATACACAAACACACCTGTTGTTGTAGGAGTGAGCTCTGCTGACCACACCAGACTTTCTGTCTCCCTTACCCTGATCATAGTAAAGACAAGATGCAAAAGAGTTTGTGCTTTCTGTCGACTGCACATAGAGATGTAAAAAAATTTAAAAAAGGACAAGACACAGGCTGGCTCAGTTATACATGGTACTGAAGTCGTGCTGTTAATGTCAAACCCAAGATGTCCCACAGTGTCCCTGACCACATACAACTGTTTACTCAATGCACAGAGCACTGATGCCAGAGAGACCAGCCTGTCAGACAACACACTATATGGAGTTCATTATTTTCCTGAGAGGTAATGTTCCAGAGAAACTGACCAAAACAAGCTGATTTAACTTGATTTAAAGAAAGCGACTTGCCCTGCTTCCCCTCTTCATATTGTTACATTGTGATTCTCTTCCACTTGACTGATTTAGTTCCATTGCTGATGTTATGTGTCATAATAATGTTTAAGTATTTTACAGCTGCATTAGGACTCTGTCTGTGAGGTATGTGTCTGTGTGTGAAGTTTGTGATGTTCTCTGTTCAGCTCTGACTCTCTCTCTCTCTGTCCTCATGGTGTTATGAATGCAGACGTCAGTGAGCTGACTTTTTGCAGGAAAATAATTTTGATTTTTTTTTCTGGTCAGAATATTCCCCTTCCCTTTGCATGTAAAGACAAACTGTGAACCAGGATGTTATTTTGCATAGTCAAAATACAGGACTGTTTATAAATAAAGACCACGTCCTATGAATCATTTTTCCCGTAACCAACCCTCTAATTTCATGTACCTCATCAACTTAAACATCAGTGTGACTAGGAGCACAATAAACATTATTGATAATCATGTTACTACTCTGTCTATGGTTGTTTCCCAGAAGAGTCAAACCAGCAGGACCAGTGTTATAGACAACACAGACAGGTTCACACTACAGATTCATCCATATGTGCACACACATACACACACCTGTACATTCACGTTCATAAGCATGTTTTTCAAGTTCAAATGACTCAACATTTTCATTATACCAATAAAAGGTTTTATTCTCTCTAGTTAAAGACAAAAGAAAAGCAAGAAGACTTATGACTACTGAGAAGTAAGCTGCTAAAACAGATAACACCAAAATGCGCTAACACTGGAAAGTCAAAAAAGTGCTGACAGGAGCAGGAGGAGGCAAGCAGTGATGTAAAGATGGGAACAGCTTCATGTCTCTGCTCTGTTTTCATGTTTACAAATGACCACTAGAGGGCAGCACAACTTACAATTACAATTTACATTGTAAATTGTATTTGGCTGACGCTTTTAGCCAAAGCGACTTACAATAAGCACACACACACACACACACACACATACACACACACATATATATATATATATATATGTGTGTGTGTGTGTGTGTGTGTGTGTGTGTGTATTTTTCCCCCCTCTGCTGAACATCTTTCATCTCTCTAAAACTCGTCCCTCTTCTTTCTCTCTCTCTTTCCATCCATTTTCTTCCTGTGAAAGACTTTTCCATCTGCCTGTTCTCTCCATGCCACCATGACGTCTTCTGACATGCCCAGTTTCTTCTGGATCTGAAGAACAGAGTCAGTCTTTTAGTACTGTATACAGTAGATTTATTTCTGTTCTAATGAGGAGAGCACTGTGTGTGTGTGTGTTGATCTGCTTCTTTAGGAAGAGAGAGACACTCACCTGCTGTAAGATGGCCTCCTTCACTGCAGGATCATTCACATTCTGATGGGATTTCAGTTCCACTCTCACTATCTTCCTCACTCTGCGCACTTAAAAGACACACACACACACACACACACACACACAAATTCACATTCTTAAGACATTTGTTTTACGTAGCAAATTTAATCAGGTCTCAATTCATTGCATTTGAAAAGTAATAACAAATAAACTCAACCTCAAAACAAACAAATTGTTATTTTAATATCACTTTTCATTTTTAAGTAATGTCATTGCTACTGTTTTGATCATAGCTATTCATAGTATTCAGAACATGTAGTTGTATCTCAATAAATTACATTGCAAAGCTTATAATGACTCAGCTCACCTTCACAGCAAACAAATGGTTTTTTAGTATCACATGGATAATCGTGCCATTGTCCCAGTTTACCGCCGGTTACCAGCATGACAGCACAGTTTTCATAACCCCAATTATTATCAGGTTGTCCAGAAGCCCAGTTTCTGAAAGATGAGTTACTCTGATCTGACCATTTCCATGAGTCCATGAACAGGCCAATCCAGGCAGAGACACTGTCCTTTATCAAACTCCATATCATGTGATTCTCAGTCTGGTTCCTCACACTGACCAGGTCTGTGTGATGTTCTCTGCAGTAGCTCTGAGCTTCTTTCCAGGTTTTGGTCTCATTAATCACTATGTATCTCTCACTGCTGACCTTCCTCTCTGAAAAACAAACGTCTCTTTCAGCTCCAATAAATTCATATTTCACTGCAATTTGTAAGATTTAAGTACTATATTTGATAGTATTCATATTTTGTTCACACTGAATGTTTATGGCTATTTTCTTTGTGAAAGTAAGATTTTACCAATGAAACATATGTACACTATATATATATATATATATATATATATATATATATATATGTACACACACACACATACACACCATACATATATACACGCACACCATATACTTATATATAGCCTTAATAATAGAGCATAGAGAATGCAGTGCGACTGACACAGGAATGAGTAAAGAATAATCACCATCGTAACACACAAACGAGTGCAGCTCTTGACATAGCAAATCATTCCATTTCCCATTCGTTCTCATCATTCCGCATTTTTCAGAAGCGTTGCGGTAGTTGTCTGGCTCCCCTATGTCCCAGTTCGTGAATTCCATCGTTCCCAGTGCATAAGGGTTACTGTCTGAAAGAGACCACTCCCACGGCTTCCTCAGTCCAATCCAAATATAGTCGGCTTCAAGATTTACAGTTTTAATCAGCTCATCTGTGTCCTCTTGGTTGTCAATAGTGGCCAGGTCAGTGTAGTGCTCTCTGCAGTATGTCTGTGCTTCAGTCCAGTTCTTATCCACTTTCACAAAGTGATACTTGAGACAAGGAACACATGCAGACAGCATGAAGACTCCTGTATAGAACAATGTTAATTTGTACTGTGATCACATACATACCAAGTATTTTTTTTCTTTATTTCTGCATGTCCACACACACACACACACTGACCTGAGAGGAGGAGGATGAAATGCATAACAAGAATCATCTCTGATGGATCTAAACAAAAGACAGTTCCGTTTTAGCATTCACGTTAAATGTGATACGATATAGACACTGGTTACAAAGGTAGATGTGTCTAGACCACCTCATAACAAATTGTAGCAACAGGTTCTATGGCAACACAGTAAGGTACAAAGATACATGAAAGACAGAGTTCTGTTAGTTAAGTTTGTTGATATATTCCTCAGAAAGATTAAGTTTAATATTTTATTTACAACAATCTCAATGCAGTATTACAATTTGAGGGTTTGCAAAACTGAATTAGACTGTTGGGATCTTCGAGTCGGTTCTTATCATCATGTCCCACTGCACTTGTAGCCGGTCATCCTCGGTCTCAGGTTCAGGTTGATGAAGCCATAGCTTCCAGTGCACTGGGATCTGGTGGTGCTCATTGATTGGCCTTGCTGTCAGGACACAGGTAAGGACTCAAACGCAGATCCACACAGTTTACTCAGCAAACGGTGGTTTATTACAAAAACACTCAACACAGAAAAGTCAAAATCCAAAGGCAGGCAGAGTTTGTTACCAGGAATTCAATAAGGGGCAGGCAGACAATCCAAAGGGTAGACAAAAACCAGATCCAGGGAAAGTCAAAACACAGGTACAGACAATCAGAAAATCCAACATCCGTGAGGCGATAAACAGGGTCGAAAAGATCAGGCAGGAATCAAAAAAACCACACAAGACTAACAGAGCGCTGGCAAAAACTAAACACAGAAAATGGTGAAACAAACTGACAAACACTAGTGAAAAACTGGCAGACTTAAACAGGCAGAGGGTAATCAGGGAACATGGAACAGGTGTGTAAGGTAACAAGTAATAAATGAGGGGCGGAGCCCAGAGCACATGACAAAGATAAACAAACTGCACATGGTAGAGAAAACCAAAACAAACCTACAAGTGTCAACACTGGCACACAGGGGGAGACAAAACGCAAAGCTCATGAGAGGGTGCTGACACTTGCACTTGGACCAGAGTTGCGACAGAGTCGTGCCTCTTCAAGTACCCCGGTGTTGCCGATCTTCTGTCATCCAGTCAGAAGATGGGTGACGGTCTCATCTTGTTCCATGCCTGGTTTAACCTTTGGGTCACTGGCGACCTTCAGTATTCTGCCTTTATGATACTTGGTGTTTAGCAGCTGGCCCTGTGCCGCAGTGATGAGAGCTTGTGTTGATGCCTTTAGGCCAGCCTCCCTCGTTCATCTGTATGCCTCTTCAACACTGGCTTGTCCCTCGACCTGGCGTCAGAACTGCCCGTCCAGAGTCTTGTCTCTCCAAAGTCCTGATGGTGTCTGATCTCTCCACGAGGCCCTGGCTCCTTCGTCTGGTTTCTTCTAACTTGCTGTTGTTGTTGTTGTTGTTGTTGTTAGGTCAAAATTCAGCAGACTATCTTTTCATTACATTGTTGACACCCTTTGGTGTGATAATAGCCCCAGTCCTTGTAGGGGAGTAAGAAGCACATGGAGGCAGTCCAGTGCAATAACGGGATAATAATAAACACTGACACAAACACGACCACACAAAACTGGTCAAGCTCGCAAATGTTACCAAAACGCATCGCTTTGAATCAACCAACTAGAATCTAAATTCACCAGAGACAAGAAATCGGTTGTGAAAGCAATACACTCAGTCTCAGTCAGCCCTGCATTGTTCACTAGTGATGTCGTGTTGTACTTTGAAACCGACGCACGTACCGCTGTGCAGATGTTTTATAATTAAACAAAAGTATTTTGTAGTATCATAATTTCCATGCTATACATAATGTGCAACAGCAGATGCTACACATGTATATGATGTCTGTGGAGCACCCTGTCACTCTGTGTTCAGTTGTGTCTCTGTCCCTGTCTTTGTCTTCACGGATTTCTGAACACATACCTCAATGACCTCATCAACAATGACTGTGTTCAAACTGCTCACGAGAAATTATTTAAATAGCAAATATCCCATATTATGACTGAGGCCACATGCGTCATTTCATTTGAATATTAGGCATAAGTGCTTACTCGTGGGTGCACACAAGAACGTATTGTTGCCGTTGACTATAAATTTTTAAATTTTTCAGTGATGCTGATTTTGGTTTTAATCATGTATTTTTCATTGACAGTGCTGTGGTATACAACTTACTCTGTTGCTTCTACAACAGAGTAAGTTCTAATAGACAATGTTCAAAATGGAGAGTTTTACAGTTATATCTGTTCATGTGTTTTTACTCAATGAAAGGTTTGTGAAATTCTCTCTCTGTTCCAATCTTCACAAGAGTCTGTGTCTCTTGCTCCATAGCACCGTTTGTTTACCTGCAGCATCATTTGCATCGTTGTCAAATGTTGTTTTGCTTTGTTCTGTTTTTTCTTTTAACTTTCTTTTGCACATCCTGTAAAGCATAGTGACACACACTCCCACACAGTGCTTTGGCGGCTCAAAGTTTTCCATTGTGAAACTTCAGGTGTATTATGCAAGGCAGAGCGGAACTATTTATGTCTCCACTAACCAAAATCCTTTATTTCTGCTTCTTTATATGTTTATAAATGTACCACTGATATAAACAAAGCGCTCACATCACATACAATTTTACACTGGACAGTTATTTCAGTGGAAGAGAATAGTAGATTTACATTAGAATTCATTTTGCATAAAAGGCATTTTCCATGATTGAAAAACATATCAGACGACTCATATCACAATTAGGGATGTCCCGATCCGACCTCAAAGATCGGTATAGGGCCGATCAAGGCATTTTTTTAACTGATCGGTATGGCTTTGCTGAGCATAAAGCCGGATCCTTTGTTTTACGTCAGCTGTCACAAAGGTGTTGTAAACGGAGAGCATAATTTGTGGCAGGACGCGGCTAAAATGTCTGCAGAGTGGAAATATTTTAAATTGCGATAGGAAAGCAGTCCAGCAGCCACTTGTAATGTTTGTAATGCGAGCATTTGGCGAGGCGGTAGGAGCTGCGTTCAGTAGGCTACTACCGCTTTGATAGGGACCTAAAAAATAAATACTCAACGCAATACAGTGAGTTCACTCAGGTAAAGGCGGCTCCGATGCAATACACATTGGAGGATATACATGTAAAAGAGGAGAGAAATTTCCTCCAGACAGCGGCAAGGCCAAAAAGATTACCGAGAGAGTAATTGAATTAATCGCTTTGGATGACCAGCCCATAGCGGTGCTTTCGAATTCGGCAAACCGAGGGGAACGATCCAGGCGAATGGGTATTTTTTTAAATTTGAACGTCTTTTAGGTCAGCTTAACTCCGACGACATTAATCCTCAAGGCTACTAACAACAACCAAGGTATCATTTCTAGACTGAAACACCTAACGCTTTAGCTGTATGTGATGTATGCGAGTTAGCCTAAACTACCGACCACAGGGAGCAAATATAGTCGCTAAGTAACACTAAGGATGGATAACGATAGCATGCAAAAAGAGGCTTTCAGAAAAAAGTATCAGCGAAACTGACAGTTAGACAAGTTAACCACTTGAATTATTGTAAGAAGATTAAATAAAATCGAACACGTAAACGTAGGCTATATTTTCTGGGTTAGGGTTAGGGCATCTGGGCACACATCTCCCTTAGTCCAGCGCACATGTTTATTCGCGGAGAACTGCCTCCATAGACCGTTTGTGTGTGTTCACACACACTCGCAGTGAACTCAGAGCAAACGAAAAACTGAAAATATTCGCGAATGTTTGCTTTTCTTTGCTAAAACTCAGGTTTTCGCTGTCTTTTTTGGAGCCACGGTACGCCCTACCCTCTCGCCACTACATTTCAGACACTGCCCTACCGGAACTTCACAACAAGGTGTACTTTGTAGTTTTGTGAAATAAATAATAAAGATAAATGACTGAAAATTAAGGAATAGCATGGATGCAGGCAAGTTTTATGTTTATGAGGCAGTGGGATCTGACTGATGCACTTATTGTAAGTCGCTTTGGCTAAAAGCGTCTGCTAAATACCAAATTGTAAATTTTCTCTGAATGCATCGCTATTCAGTTGTCAAGCATATACACTGAATTGATTTTAATACTTTTAATGTACTTGAAATGTGCACTGTGCAACTGTATTATCTAGGAAAATGCAAGAATCACATCGGGACTCGTTATCGACAGGTACTCAGTATTAAATGACTCGGATCGGGATCGGGGCAAAAAACATGATCGGGACATCCCTAGTTACAATAATGCTCATCATCATCATCATCATCATCTGTGAATACACAGTAAAAACTAAAGACTCAATCGAGGGACTCTCCAGAGGGCTTATTTAGGCTCCACAAGCTCTATCATCATCATCATAATCATCATCAGAGTTTGAGCTTGTTACCTGGTACAGTTTAGCACTTACGGTTTGATCATGAATACACAAACCTCCAAATGCACACGCTGACACGCTAACACACAAATACACACAAGTGCATTTTGTTCAATGATTTAAAGACATTCAGTGTTCCCTTGTCATACTTTCTATGGCAACAGTCATTTTCTCATACAAAAGACTTACATTAAAAAATCAGAGATGGCATGCAAATTTGGCAAATAATGGATCTGTATCTAATGTCCATTCAGTCATAAATCCTGTAATGAATGCCTTAACCAATCAGGCCAATAACAGTCATGTATTCCTGCAATGGTCTGTCAGAACAACATCTTCTCTGTTAGGTTTACTTTCTTTAAAATAACCACTGGCAGTCAGCTTGATTAACTCTGGTACTCATACACACTCACTCTTACACTCACACACAGACTCCTGTGACAACATGGACATTGTAGTGATCAGCTCATGACAAAAACAGATGCCTGTGTCCATGGAAACCAAACAAGAGGGCCAGAACTGGGGTGGTAATGCCAGGCTGGCGAAAGAGAAGGAAGGACTCTGTAGTGGAGGAGGCGGGGACATGGGCAGCGGCAGGCAATCCTGATTGGTTCTGGGATGCTGTGGCAAACACGCTGGCCAATAGCGTAATGACTACGGGCCGGCGTGTGGTATTTGGAAACTTTAGACTGAGTTGGTTTGTTGCGTTTTGTCTAATAAAGTGGAGAGAGAAAGATGAGAACAGAAGCCTAAAGAAAAGGAAGAATGATCTGGAGGTGAAGTGGACCATGTTATGTCGCCCGGGAATGTTTCATAATTACCACTGACAGTGTCTGTTGTAAAGCTTATTCAAGAATCTAAATCAAAATTCAAGTCGTACTCTCTCTGTCGATATTCTTTAGAGTTCCCCTATAGGACTGATCATATGAGGCAGGGCAAAATGTGACCGCGTTTATACACTACTATGAAGATTTCACAGTGGATCTTTCCAACTGTTCAAAAGTCTCCACAGGTAACATACTCTGAGTTGGATTTTATGTGTGAACCTGAGTCATTATTCAGATGATGGAGCAGAATGTGGACACAATACAAATATATGCTAATGACTGCCACTGCTACAAGAGTACTTTGACCCTCTCACACATATCACAGTTAATAAGTTATAAATCCATAGCCACACACACACACACATACACATACACACACACACACACACATGAGAAACCAAATCATTTAAATAATAATGAAATATGAGGGAGGATTGGACAGATCTTGCATCATGTCACATGCACGGTCAAAGCTGCTAAATGTCAGAGTGCAGAAAATAGAGAGGCCAAACTGTATTCAAAAACCCAAACCTGTGTTTCATCATTTTTTTGATTCAGCATTTTTTCAATTGTGTGATATATTTAGTTTCCTGAGGGCATCTCTCTTTCTTTCTTTCTTTCTTTCTTTCTTTTTTCTTTCTTTCTTTCTTTCTCTCTCTCTCTCTAATTACTCCCTCACACCTTTACACACTCACTTACACTTTTTCAACAGAAATTAAAACAGAAATGAAACTCAATTCAACCATAATACATCTCCATACATCTCTAATTGTCTCTCTTCAAACAATAAATTGCCACAGTCTTGTCTGAGCAGACAAAATCTTGCTCCAAAACACATTAGCAACCAGACAAGAGAACAAAGGAACGATATGAAGTTGGGAAAAATCCACTGAAAATAGGAGAATAATATACGACCCCCCTGTTGCCTGTAAGAGGCAGATTCTACCGGGAAAAACCCCCCCGAAATCGCACACATGCTAAAAGAAAAGAAAAAGTGATCAAAGCGGTCACCAAGTGAGGAGCCCTCTTTCACTGCCACTCGTGTACTGTTTCAGCAAAGGGCGAGAAGTGATGATTATGGAAAAAAAAATATTTTGCATCGCTGTGACGAAATGATTTTAAACATTATTTGGGAACAGAACCTACCTGCGCATGAAGTGTGTTTTTGTCGCACACGCTCTCTCTCTGTCCGGGTGCGTCCCTGTCCCCGGCTTCTCTGGTTCCCACTGTATCTCACTGGCCTCTTGTTCCGTTACCTTATGGCAGAGGTCATTTGCATGTGTTGTTCCAGGTGGACATGGTCCAGAAACACCTCTTCACCTATTTTTCCTGTTGCATAATGACTGCACATTCCTCACCTCAGTGGTATTTACAGTAAGCGCACACACACACACGCACGCACACACGATTACACACGCACAGGCACACGCACACAAACACGCACACGCTCACGTACACACACCTGTGTGAGTGTGTGCATGTGTGTGTGCGTGTGTGCGTGTGTGCATTTGTATGCACAGGTGTGTGCATGTCTGTATGATGACTAGAAGGATTAGAAGAAGCCATGTACAATGTGGTAAAATGAAGTATGTATAGTGATGTATATAAAGTATCTTCATGATAGAATTCAGATGGTGGAAAATTTGTTGTCGAGATATTGATCAAGAGGAGCATTATAGATTCACACACACACACACACACAGACACACACACACACACACACATACATACGTACAGACACACACATACACACGCACACACACCAAACACATTGCCTCAGAAACCAATACAGAAGGCCAGCACTCTTGTGCTATTTCTGATCCAATTAAAGAGACTGAGAGGTTGCATGAGTGTTCGGTGAGGTGTACTTTCAGAATCTTCAGCCGTTAAAAAGCAGAACTCTTCAAATCATATTCTCTGTGTCTTTATTCAGACTTTGTAGGGCTCCCCTAACGATCCTATGAGGCAGAAAACAATGTGACTGTGTTTGTATACAGTTATGAAGATATGGATCTTTCCTACCATTCAAAAGTCTCCACAGGGCACATAATCTGACTGCACATTCATCACCTCAGTGGTATTTACAATCAGCACACACACGCACACACACACATACACACACAAACAGCTGCACATACACACTCACAAGCATATATTTTTCAAAAGTTCAAACGATTTCATAACAATATTTTCATTATACCAGTAAAAGTTTAATGTCTCTTATGAAAGACTTCTACAGACAAGCAAGTTGTTTAAAGGAGACAGTGGTAAAATGGTGGATTTCAGTTTGGAAATGTAAAAAAAAAAGTGAATCAAATTGCTGACAGCAGCAGTAAGAGACATGTGGCAATGTAAAACTGTCTCCAGTCATGTGTCTGCTCCATGTGCGTGTTTAAAAATGAGGCTAGCAGGAGTCCTTGTAACTTGTGCTGAATATTACTTTGATATTTTCACCAAAAAATTTCGGGACTATTTAAAAAAACCCTAGATAGATAGATAGATGGATAGATGTGTGTCTGTGTGTGTGTGTGTGTGTGTGTATATGTATATGTATGTATTTTTTTTTCTGCTTAACATCTTTCATCTCTCTAAAGCTCATCCCTCTTCGTTCTCTTGCTGTGAAAGACTTTTCCATCTGCCTGTTCTCTCCATGCCACCTTGACGTCTTCTGACATGCCCAGTGTCACAGCTGTGGTGTTGGGGTGTGTTTTTTTTTCTCCATGTCTCTCTCCAGGTACCACCCTATCCTGTCCTCATCGTAGCCATGAATGGTTAGCAGCGGCGGTGCTTAATTGTTCACTGGAACCGGCTGTTTTAAAAGTCCTGGGGAGACCGATAGACGGGGCCAGTGGGCCAGACGGCAGGGTTAACGCTGTGTGTGCGTGCGTGCGTGCGTGTGTGTCTAGTAACTATCACAGGGATATATCGCTGTGTGTATTTTATCTCTGTGTGTATATAGCCTGGTTACAGCAGTTACGCTGTGTGTTTAATTCGGATGATGGTGATTCAGTACAATTTACAATTTAGTTATTTGGCAGACGCTTTTTACCAAAGCGTCTTACAATCAGTGCATCAGTCGGATTTCTAATACCTTGTGAGCAGAGATCACAATAAAACTGAGCGTCAAATTGCCCCTTTGCATTGCGCCCATGGAATACTTTGACAAACACAGATACAAGACAAAGGTTTTTTTTTTGTTTTGTTTTGTTTTTTGTTTTTTTGGTTTTTTTGGTTGGGTTTTTTTTTTTTTGTTTTTTTTTTTTTCTAGGAAAGGGAGGTTAGGCATTGGGGGACAGGTGTGTTCTAAAGAGGTGGGTTTTCAGTTTCCTGCGGAAGATGGTAAGCAATTCCGCAGTCTTGACTGCATGGGGGAGGTTGTTCCACCACCTCGGGGCAATGGCGGAGAAGAGGCGTGGTCGGGAGGAGCGGCTGCCGGGTTCCCGGAGTGAGGGGACCGTCAGTTGACCAGATGTCGTAGAGCGGAGGGTCCTAGTTGGGGTGTACGGAGTTATAAGAGACCGAAGGTATGATGGGGCGGAGCCTCTTGTGGCCTGGTAGGCCAGCACCTGTCAGGTTTGGAAAGGAGAATCGGACCCAAAAGCAGTTTCAGTTCAATGGTTTAATAAAGAAAAGATCTCTCGACACAAAAATCTCCAGATTCTCCAGGAAAAAGCAGAAACACAAAAACAGCACTCTAAATAGCTGTAGAACAAAAACTCAGGCAGACTAACCAAAAATGCAGGCAAAAAATGACAGTTCTGACACAGGCGGATTCCGACAGGCAGACAGGCAGAAAATCAAAAACAGGCTATCAGTCTAGACAGACTCAGACAAGAGGCTGGGACAATCTGACAACAGGGACTAGCAAAGGAAGGTATAAATAGACAGAGTAATCCAAACAAAATGAGAAACAGGTGAACTCAGAAGGTGGGAAACAGACAATGACAGGAAGTAGAACACAAGTGAGGGCGGGGTCAGAGTGACAAGGAAAACCAAAACAAACAAAAGCACATGGAAAAACAAAAACACAGAATGACCAGCTGGAGGCCACGGAGTGACAGTCCAAGTGCAGATATTGACAAGCATCAGTGTCTTGAACTGGATGCGGGCTGCTACCGGAAGCCAGTGGAGCGCAGTAAGCAGTGGAGTGACATGAGAGTGCTTAGGGAGGTTGAATACCAGGCGTGCAGCGGCGTTCTGCATGAGCTGGAGCGGCCTAATGGCGCAGGCCGGCAAACCAGCCTGTAGAACGTTGCAGTAATCCAGGCGGGAGATGACAAGCGCTTGGACCAGGAGCTGGGTCGCCTGTTGTGTGAGGAATGGGGCGGATTCTCCTGATGTTGTATAGGGAGAATCTGCAGGATCAAGTGACTGCTGCGATGTGACTGCAGTAGGTCAGCTGGTTGTCAAGGGTTATGCCAAGGTTTTTGGCTGCTGTGGTGGGGAACACCACAGATCCCTCGATGGTGATTGCAGTGTCGATCGCTGGGGAGTTCTTAGCAGGAAAAAACAGGAGCTCCGTTTTCTCCGGGTTGAGTTTGAGATGGTTGGCAGACATCCAGAAGGCAATGTCAGCGAGGCAGCCTGCGATGCGAGGTTGAACCTGGGAGTCAGAGGGGGGGAAGGAGAAGAACAGCTGTGTGTCATCAGCGTAGCAGTGGTAAGAGAGGCCATGGGTGGAGATAACCTGACCGAGTGATCTGGTGTAGAGAGAGAAGAGGAGTGGACCAAGTACCGAACCTTGCGGGACACCCGTGTGTAAGGGGCGGGTGGAGGAGACTGATTCCCTCCAAGAGACCTGGTAGGAACGGTCAGAGAGATAGTAGATTTGAACATTACTTTTGGTTTTGTTGTAACCCTTTTCTTTCTCTTTTCTTGACCTAATAAATTCACAACCCACTTATTTCTGTTTTCCATCTATCTTTTTGAGTTTTTCTTGTTGTTACCTCCCACAGTCCCTAGATTTAACTCGCGGGGACGTAACATCCAGTTTCTTCTGGATCTGAAGAACAGAATCAGTCTTTTAGTACTGTATACAGTACATTTATTTCTGTTCTAATGAGGAGAGCACTGTGTGTGTGCTGATCTGCTTCTTTAGGAAGAGAGAGAAACTCACCTGCTGTAAGATGGCCTCCTTCACTGCAGGATCATTCACATTCTGATGGGATTTCAGCTCCACTCTCACTACTGACATGGTGGCATTTTGAGGTCAATGTTTTAAAACAGATGTTGAAGTCTGAAACCAGCCTATGTGATGGATTTAATTTTAGCTGCAGGTCCTGTGAAGATCTACTCACCCACATAACAGACAAACTGAGTTTTGCCAACACAATACCAGTCTCCCCACTGTCACAGATGTTCCTTAATCCAAACAACAGCACAGTTCTCTCTCCCTCCATTATTATCAGGAGTCCCTGTGCTCCAGTTTCTGAAAGAGGAGTTACTCTGATCTGACCATTTCCATGGGCCCCTGAACAGGCCGATCGGGGCATCGCTACTGTCGTTTATCAAACTCCATATCATGTGATTCTCAGTCTGGTTCCTCACACTGACCAGGTCTGTATGATGTTCTCTGCAGTAGCTCTGAGCTTCTCTCCAGGTTTTGGTCTCAGTAATCACTATGTATCTCTCACTGCTGACCTTTCTCTCTGGAGGAAAAGTCTTTTTAGCTCTAACAAATTCATACTTCACTACAATTTTTTACTTTTAGGATGTAGTTCATATTTATAATACCATACATATTTCGTGTATATTAAATGTTTATGGCTATTTTCTTTGTGAAAGTAAGGTACTTGTTCTCAGATTTTAACAATGAAACTTATGTACACTTATATAGCATAGAAAGTATCTTACCAAAACTCAACTGCTTTATTAAATTACATTTTTTTTAAAGTTCTTACCAAGCACAATTTTTTTTTTTTCAATTTAGTCTAGCCCTTCTAGCCCTAGTTACTATTTTTGATAGTATTCATATTTTGTGTATATTGAATGTTTATGGCTATTTTCTTTGTGAAGGTAAGGTACTTGTTCTCAGATTTTAACAATGAAACGTATGTACACTTATAAAACACACACACACACACACACACACACACACACATATATATATATATATATATATATATATATATATATATATATATATATATATATATATACCATACACTTATATATAGCCTTAATAATAGAGCATACAGTGCGACTGACACAGGAATGAATAAAGAATAATCACCGTCATAACACACAAACGGGTGCAGTACTGTACATGGCAAAACATTCCATTTCCCATTCGTTTTCATACTTCCACAATCTTCATAATCACCAAGGTAGTTGTCTGGCTGCCCTTGGTCCCAGTTCATATATTCTATCTTTCCCAGTGCATAAGGGTTACTATCTGAAAGAGACCACTCCCACTCCCACTTCAGTCCAATCCAAACATGGTCGACATTAACATTTACAGTTTTAATCAGCTCGTCCATGTCCTCTTGGTAGTCAGTAGTGGCCAGGTCAGTGTAGTGCTCTCTGAAGTATGTCTGTGCTTTAGTCCAGTTCTTATCCACTTTCACAAAGTGATACTTGAGACAAGGAACACATGCAGACAGCATGAAGAGTCCTGTCAGGAAAAATGTTAATGAAAATGTCATCACATGGGAACACATATAAACCGTTTTTTTCTTTAATTTCTGCATGCGTTCGCACACACACACATAAACACACTGACCTGAGAGAAGGAGGATGAAATGCATAACAAGAATCATCTCTGATGGATCTAAATAACAGATAGTTCCGTTTTAGTATTCAAGTTATATGTAATACCATGTAAACACTAGTTACAAGGATACATGCATACATACATGCATATATACATACACACACACACACACACACACACACACACACACACACACACACATATATATATATATATATATATATATATATATATATATATATATATATATATATATATATATATAGTGCTAACAGAACTTTGATTTTTGTGGTTGGAAGTACATTCAAACTGCTTTCAAAGTAACACAGTTGTAGTATTCATACACATTTGAAAAAAAATCACCATAGCACAGTTTTAATCTACATTTTATTACCTAATATTACACTACCAAAACAGTAAACAATAAACAATAATCTCTGTAAAACATCTTTGAGAAAACGTTGAACTGTAAAAAGCTCTACACAAATAAATTTGAGTATATGAAACCTTTGTTTTTAAGTTTGCATTATCCTTTAAATGCTGGTACAGGATCATGCACTGAGAGCCGCAGAAGAAGAAGAAGAAGAAGAAAAAGAAGAAGAAGAAGAAGAAGAAGAAGAAGAAGAACTAGAAGAATAGAAGCAGTTCTAGTTTAAAATACAAGAGGTATTTTATTTGTCACACACTGAGCAGTGAAATGCAGCCTCTGCATTTAACTCATCCTAATGACCATCTCCCAACATGGGGAGAACACACAAAGCCCACACAAACAAGGACCTGGGGCAGCTGGGATTCATACCCATGGCCTTCTCGCAATGAGACAACAGTACTAACCACTCAGCCACCGGGAAGCAACATAGAAAAATTTGTTGACTGGCATACAAGATCATTTTCATAATATGAGTGATCAAAAGTCTTCGGTATTCAAGTCAAAAATAGTTCAACTGATGATCTTAACCTAGTGTTAAGAGCACTTAGTCTATAAGTGATTACTTGATTACCATGATAAACATTGTATTTATTAAGAATTTTAAAAAAAACAGTATACACTATTCCATGGAGTCTCCATTTTCCTTTTGTTTCATCATAAAAAAATATTATAAACATTATAAATGTATAGGTGTATGAAGTGTTCATTTTATAAGAAATTTTATACTTGCTGCTTTAAGGGGGGTCAGGACTTAACACACATTTTCACACTGTCATGTCCATGTCTTCATTTGCATTTTTCTTTTTGTTCCGAATATTTAATATTACTCACTGACTGAGACTTGTCATCACGAACATTACCGGGGGCGCCTGTATATATTTCTGCCACTTGCCGCGCTTGCGCAACCAACTAGATGACATCGATACACTTCCCAAGACAGTTTCCAGCGATCGGAAACGAGACCACGCTGTCTGCAATAAACATTACCTAATTTTATCAAAGCTCAGCGAATCAAACCTCCCTAAATGCCTCTTTGACTTAACTGAGTCGTAACTATTTCGTTATTATAGGACTCGCCGATTATAACTGACTAAATCAAGTCCTATGGGCTATTAACCATCTCGTGAAATAGTTTAGTGGAGCACGCCATTGGCTTTTATACGTTTACTTTTGTCAGAACAAGGCAAGGCAACATATACATTCCCACTGGCTTTATTTCTGTTTAGCTTCCGAATAGAAAAAAAAGTCTTGTTCCAAAACACAGCAGCGACCAGAGCACTGATGCCAGAGAGACCAGCCTGTCAGACAACACACTATATGGAGTTGACTATTTTCTAATGGTAAAGTTCTAGACAAACTGACCAAAACAAGCTGATTTAACAATGTCCATCCTCATTTTAATCTGACCGAGTGAAGACACATGGAAAAAATATAGAGACTTGTTCAACTTCCCCTCGTCATATTGTAATGTTGTGATTCTCTTCCACATGACATATTGTTCTCTGATACCCATAACCAACCCTCTTCTCCATGTACCTTATCAACGTAAACATCAGTGTGACTAGGAGCACAATAAACATTATTGATAGTCATGTTACTACTCTGTCTATGGTTGTTACCCAGAAGAGCCAAACCAGCAGGACCAGTGTTATAGATAACACAGACAGGTTCACACTACAGATTCATCCATTGACAGACAGTCAGACACACATACACTGTTATATAGACGTTTGAATAATAAATACTTTTCAAATCAAAAACAAACAAATACACAAACAAGTAATGATGCGTTGGTGCAGTTCTGTTTATTTAAAGTGCTTTGTCTGGCTTTGAAGAATTTAATAACCCTCTCCCCTGGACTACATATCCCTGACCTAATCATCTGTTTAATCTGCTGCATTCAAACAGTATTTACTCAATGCTACCTTATAACAATAATGATAAAGAGACATCAGTGCAATAAATTCAACATACGAATTACACAGATCAGATCAGAAATATGTATAGATATACGGAAATATGCGCACGTATGATTTTTACGATAACTCTGGTGGTTTAACTCATGTGACGACATCAGCGCATATCAAACAATCGTTGTTGAGCCAGACTGAGTGCAGTACTTTAGCTGACGCAGGCAGGAGTATGACACCGTTACTGTACAGCACATTAGTGGCAGGAACAAGGTCTCTGAGCGTCTAACAGAAGTGGGACACATGCTTTGACTGACATGCCTTGGCCAACAGAGGACTCTAACATCAGCAGTACCAGCCGTATCTGCAAGAGGTCAGGGGCGTACACGCCGTATACAAACATGACACAGGTACTACATAAACAGGACAAGTTTACGACCACTGTGACGGTTAACAATGTAGGCAGTGAATCTGATGATTCACCAATCAGTGAGTTTTGTCGCTCTCGAAGCACGAGGAGATGATCACCTTTCTTGCATGACATCTCAAAGTAAAGGAGATGCACAAGTAATAATGCGTCTTTTTGTCCTGCAGGTGACGGGGTAGTCCACCAACACTTACAACACATAAAACAGAGAGAATGAGATATGTATGTTGAAGAAGTTGTACTGACAGAATGAGGTATATTAGGTTACTTTGTGATCTTTATTGCAGATGAAGCAGAATAAACACAGCCTGCTGTTGAACAGATTTGAGATCTTGCCACAAAAAATGCTCATTGTTGGAAAAATGTGGAAGCACAAGTTACTGTTTCATAAACAATTCTGATGCAGATACCCAATGTAATTATAATAAGTTACAGAACAGGTTCATTTTAAAAGAGACATACCATGAAGTGAAAAGGACACATGCTTTGACGCATTTTGACCACTAGAGGGCACTAACGACAGCAGTAAAAAATGTGCACAGGCAGTGGTAGCATATGCAACAGAGACAGTGATCAGTCAGGCATAGACTAAATGTTTCCCACACATGACTATGTTGAACTGTAAATGAAGTGACCTTAAGAGAGCCCGGGCCAATTAGCTGATATAATGAAATATCACATTTATTTTTCTACACAAGCCAAAGGCAAACTTTTCATTTATATGATTGATATGGTTCCTAAAGTTATTGTCCTAAAAAGGTTGAGAGTGAAAAAGTAAAGATTGTTGTACCACATAAACATTATCAAGTTACTATATGTAATGTTAATATGTAAAACGAATTCTAAAAAAGCAACAAATAAATTTAACCTGAAATAAATCAAGCTCTTTTTTAAAAAAAAGCTGTACCAAATAAACACAAGTAATCACAGAAAAACAAACACAGTAAACAGCTGTACGCTGCTCAGGGTGATAATGGAAAGATATGAAACATAAAAGTCACACACTCATCTCATCTGACATGGAGGCTGAAGTTAGTAGGTCCAGCTGATCTCCACTGTTCTGTTCAGAATTCTATAAAAGAGACAGAGAATAAATAACAGCATGACAGAATGTTTAAGAACCACACACACACACACACACACACACACGTACACACACACACACACACACACACACTTACCTTCATAGTTGGTGCAGATGAAGTTGAGTCTCTCAGTCTCAGAGAAGCTGATCCATTCTTTCTTTCCTCCAGACTCAACTCCTCCTGTAATTATCTGATTCCCACATTCTTCCATCACAGTTCCATTCCCTGGAGCCCAGTTCTGGTAGCAGGAAGATTCTCCACTCACCCAAAACCAGAAGCCCAGAGTGCAGCTGTAACGTAAGCCCAGCCACACATGAGCAGTGGAGGCCTTTCCAACCATCGCTTTCACCTTGTTCTGGATCTTCTCTGAGTGAACTGAGATCAGGTCCACATGATGCTCTCTGCAGTAATTCAGAGCTTCACTCCAGGTCAGAGTCTCATTGATCAGGATCAGCTTGTCTACAAATAATATAAGAAATTACAATATAATAAAAGACAGTGCAACCTAGTACTTAGACATAGTGGCCATCGTGAAAGACAAAAATCTCCTGTAGTCTGATCCCGTACTTTCACTTTCACAATAATGTGAAATAATTATTCTTGGAGCAACACAGAATTGCTTTTTTTTTGGTCATAGCTATTCATTGTATTTACTACATGGAATTATAGCTCAATAAATTACATTGAAAAATGTACAGTGAAATCAGCTCACCTTCATAGCAAACAAATGGCTTTGCATTGTCACATGAAAAGTCATGCCATTGTCCCACATGAGCACCATTCACCTGCATGACAGCACAGTTCTCAATACCCCCATTATTACCAGGTTGTCCAGGTGCCCAGTTTCTGAATGAGGATTTACTCTGATCTGACCATTTCCATGAGTCCATGAACAGGCCGATCCAGGCAGAGCTACTGTCCTTTATCAAACTCCATATCATGTTATTCTCAGTCTGGTTCCTCACACTGACCAGGTCTGTGTGATGTTCTCTGCAGTAGCTCTGAGCTTCTCTCCAGGTTTTGGTCTCATTAATCACTATGTATCTCTCACTGCTGACCTTTCTCCCTGGAAGACAAATATTTTCTTAATCTCTGAGATTCTCAGAATCCTTCATTTCATTATGATTTGTACAATCATGATTCACTCTCACTCTCACCCATTATCTAAGCCGCTTATCGTTATTGCAAGTCGCTTTGGCTAAAAGCGTCTGCTACATACCAAATTGTAAATTGTAATTAGGGTTGCGGGGGGTGCTGGAGCCTATCCCAGCGCTCACAGGGCGAAAGGTGGGGAAACACCCTTGACCGGTCACCAGTCCATCACAGACAATCATGATTCAGTTTGTTATAAACATATATCATTTTTAAATATGTTTTAAGGTTTTTTTCTATTCTTTTTGGAAGTTTTGATTGTGTAAAAATATAATCACATGCATCTGACATTTGTGCTAATTAATTTGAATTTTGGGTTATTTTGGTCCTGTTAACTTGTCTTTCAACTTGACAAATATCTTAAGTTCATGGCAAGAAGACTTCAATTCTTATAGGATTTGACTAAATAGAGCAATGTATAAAGAGTAATCACCATCATAACACACAGACATTTGCTTCTTATTACATGGGTCATTATTCCATTTTCCATGAGCTCTCATCTCAGTACAGTGCTGATTGCTGAGATGATTTGGTTCTCCTTGGTTCCAGTTTGTAAACTCCATTTCTCCCTCTCTGTAGAATGTTGGATCTCCCAGAGACCACTGCCACCTCCTCTCCAGTCCAATCCAAACACGCTCAACATCTCCTTTAACAGTTTTAATCAGCTCATCTGTGTCCTCTTGGTTGTTAATAGTGGCCAGGTCAGTGTAGTGCTCTCTGCAGTATGTCTGTGCTTCAGTCCAGGTCTTCTTCACATTCACAAAGTGATACTGATGAGGAACACATGCAGACAGCATGAAGAGACCTGTACAGAACAATGTTAACATGACTCAACTGGAACACATACAATCCATACATACATAAATACACAAATAGACACAATGATCAAAATCAGAACTACATGAACAACTGTTAGTGTCAGTATTTCTCGGCATTTGATTGGTTATCAAGAGCACCTGTGTCTTAACGAAATGTATCAAGATGTGTAAATATTTAATTTTTAATCACTCATTCTACCTATCATATTAATTGCTTTTCACATATTAAATATATGTACACACATATATACGCGTTTGTAGGGGGTCAGACACAACCTCACATAATTTTAGATAAACAACACTGACCTGAGAGAAGGAGGATGATATGTATGATGAGAATCATCTCTGATGGATCTAAATAACAGACAGGTCCATTTTAGTGATGTCAGTATAAACACCATACAAACATCAAAGATGACAAAACCGTGTTCTTAAAGTGTCAAATTCATTTAATTACAAATGTCGCATGTTGGTAACAGGGGACCTATGGTTATAATGTGATGCAATTTTTAAATTTTATTTTATGTTGAATTGCAGAGAAAAAAAAATATACCACAAGCTTATGGACAAATACACATACACACTCAGGCTTCACACACACAAACACACACATATGCACACACACACAGACACAGACACAGACACACACACACACACACACAGACAAACAAGTTCATATTCATATCTTAGCAGGGAAATCCCACCGACTCCTATGTTCCTGTAACTAAAGGATACTAATCTCTCTCTAACCCTAACAGCATTTTATGCCCCACAGCATCTCTGATCCCCACACAGGGAGTGTGCAGTTCGGTCGCAAAGCCCCAGTAAGACAGCTTTACCTAAAACACACACACATACACACGCACAACAAAAACAACAAAAACAACAAATTCCATTTGCATAACTGAAAAACGCTGTAGGGAAAGTAAAAAAATGACGTCCACTCATCAGATAAGACAAGAAATAAAACCAGCTATGAAAACCAGCTATGAAAAGAGATTCCTGGTTAGAGGCAAGAGTTGAAAGGATTTTAAAAGAAGAAAGAAAGAAAGAAAGAAAGAAAGAAAGAAAGAAAGAAAGAAAGAAAGAAAGAAAGAAAGAACAGGGCAGGAGACATTCATCAGATTGTTTGTAAAGAATGGCTGTAAGGATTATTCCACTTCATATGAACACTCTGAAGACACACACAAATGAAATAAAGATCTGGCAGGTGGTGATTTGATAACAGCCAAATACTGAATGCAGAGCTACACTGGTTAAGTGTAAGTAGCTGGAACACTGATATGAAGGCTTGATTTTTAATGAGAATTTTCTGAGCTCAAGGACTTGACATCCCAACCTCATCTTTGAATAAAATGATGAAAGCTTCTGTGTTCATGCTCTTTGGGAAAGACTTCAAAACGTGTTTCACTGATTAATAAACTACGTTCTTTCGATTAGTTGTTCTGGCTTTTCTAATTAGTGGTCGCATTACTGACATCTACTGGTCGATTTTGGTATTACGCTTAAAATCAAGTTGTGTGCACGCGAATCTGTTCCTATTCTTTTCAAGACGTTAAACTGTGAGAATAAGACACGATATTTTTCGATCGCTCGCAACCTTGGAGTAGATATGTCTGTGAGTATGAATACTTACAGACTCTACAACAATGCAATTAATTGTGCTAAGATACTTGTGGTAAGAAAGTGATGTTGCATGTTACACAGAGAAATTCCTTGAGGTAGCATCAATGTTGCTAGCTTATCTGTTCAGCTTATTTACTGTTACATAAAACTTATATTTACCTGCATGAATGCTATTTGAAGTGAAAAGAAAAACAGTAATACAGGAGGATGCTGAGGTTTGTGTATTGTAGCCTATAGAGGCACTTGATATTTGGAAAGATGAACTCAATGAACTCATGCTTATGGGAAATGGTATGTCAACTGCAATATTGTATCTTGATTGTATTATTTTTTTAATGGTATTTAGTATTTAAGAAGAGAAAATTCAGTAAACTCAGTCAACACAAGAGGACAGTCTACTGAAGTTTCATTTGTGTGTTGTCTAGCCTTCCTCAGTACGCAGTCGTGAGGACAGAATATTGGTTTATAAACTAATGAGCTATATTGCGTTTTTTAGTTAAAAGATTTCAGTGAGTGCATTTGGCTGATGGTTAAACACCAGCAGAGGAAAGTTTGTGAATCAGCAACTGTTAATTCTACTATATAAGAGAGATGTGTTGAAATTGTTTATTGTTTTAGAAGTAGAAAGATTAGGCAATCATAGCGCCGTAAATTCTTGCTGTGTTTTAGCCGGGAGACTGGCAACACTTCAAGTATGACCCCGACCAATCATCATATTCTGCCTTTCAAAACCTTGAGCAGGTTCACAGGTCGTCAGGGAGATACACTGGTGTCACACTACAAAGGGGAAAGACGTTGGTTCGTCGTTCCTGACATTCATATTCGGGCCAGACGGAAGAAGTTTGTCCGCGATGACAAAATCTTGCAAAAAATCGGGCTGAAATCGCGTAGTCTGAACCCGGCATTACGCGCTCAGTTAACACCCTAACATGAGGCAAATTGTCAGAAAACATAGGCATATTTTTTAACACAATTAATAAATGAAAAATTCTGATCACTTACCAGAAAGATGTTATACCAAAATATAAATACAAAGGGAGCCACGATGTTTGTCTTACGGAGACATGAACGGTAAAACTCAACTTCTCCTGTTCTCCCCTACTGATGGGTCTCACCTGTCAAAGTCATAAACACCCCGCTAATATTTATACTGTTACAAGAAGATATTTTATACAATTAAGAAAAGGAAAGATTTTTGTTCCGATTAAATAAAGAGAAAAGATTTAGCATTGCCCATATAGGCCAGACTGTTCTTTAAACGACAGCCATGTTGTCGATTTAAAAAATGGGTATGATTCAATGGTGTGTAACAGAAGTTATCGTTTTTGTTAAAAAACTCATGAACGTGAGAAGACCGACATTATTAATTCCAGTGTAGACTTAATGATATCCTGTTTATGTCAGTTAAACCCCCGAAACATCCTCAGTGTCTTTTATCAGAACGAATCGATTTGTCCCGTGAATTTTGTGTTTTCTTCCACAACTTTCGCCGATGTGGTAATTTGGACTTAAAGGTCACAAATCGCATGTCCATCCGGTTGTGTGAAAAATAAATAAATAAATACATAGTCTCCACTGATTTTTTTTGGTCGCAACTTATCAGAATTTGTATCTCCTCTAATTTGAGTATGAACAGATAATAATTCATTACGATAACTCCTGTCCGTGCTGAGGGCGTCTGGTGATTGATAAAACAGTGAACATCTGTGGAACGAGAGCACCAGCAGAATGCGCATTTTAATAATTAGACAGAATTGAATATTGTCCTTTGACCCATATACCTGTTTCATCTACTGATAAACGTCGCTTTGATGCGACCGGCCAGACTTTGAAGGAAGAAAGAGGAAAAGAAAACGAAAAAGAAATACATCGTGTACGCAAAAAGAATGGGTTGCCCTTTGATGCCCTTTTTTGGTTCACATGTCAATCAAATTCCCAGTCTTGTACTTTGCATGATGACTATTGATAACCACCTGTGTGCTAGGTTGTGTGCATCCACAGAGAACATACAGTCTCTCTCTCTCTCTCTCTCTCTCTCTCTCTCTCTCTCTCTCTTTCTCTCTTTGTCACACACACACACACACCACTGGCTAAGACGCAAAGGCAAGTGACGCTACTAATAAACAAGACACAACAGACAGAAAAGAAAGAAAAGAACAATTGAACTGGAGCCACCTTAATTTGAAGTCGCAAAGGAAAAAAGTGTCCTGTTCCACTTCCCATCTCCCATCCACTTTGATATGGCTTAATCTACAGACATATTGGATGTGTAACAGTTAAGTAAAATTGATTGACATGTCAATATCACAAACTCTGTGTAGAAAGTGACACTAACTGCACGGATGAAAGTTGTGGTGTTTGCCGTTACTGTCCGTCCAGCTGCCTCTCTGACGTCACGGCGTTTTGGAAGTGAACCTTTGGGAATTCGTATATCTGTATTATGAGTATTACGGCTTTGCAGTAAATATATTTTTCCTGTTGTGCATGAGTAATTTTACTTTGCATGGGGGATACAAAATAAATAAATAAACCACTCGCATGCTGCTGTGGATACTGTCAAGGAGGACTTGGCAAACTGGATCCATGAGCGAACCAGGGTTGTTTACTTGGAAGGCTCAGGTTTATAGAATGCTCAAAGAGAGAAGACGAGGCTAGACATACAGGCAGAAGATGATTCACAAGGGAATGCCAACAAGACGGTTCTGGTAGGAGATTACGATAAAGCAGCTCAGAAATGCACTTTACCAAGTCAAGACATCGCAGTTAACGAAGGGGAAAGCGAGCGTACTTATATAAACAGGAAAAAAACTCGTAAAGGAAAAACTTGGTGATTGAACTCTCCGCACCAAGGAAACGGGACACTTATCAAGTAATAAAACCTAGGGAAACAGAACACTGAAACACCAGGAGAGGGGCAAATGAGAACCAAGACGTATCATAAACATGTTGGACACTTACACACTCTGACACACACACACACACACACACATTGGAATACAGAACAATTTAAACACCAAAAGACGCAAGACTGCAGGTTTACAAGAAAATGGTCGCCAGCCTGATAAAACTGGTGGCCGTCTAATGCCCTGCACTACTTCACATGCATCGATGACATAATGTGCAGTGTTACCGATTCAGTTAAATCCAGAAATATGTGACAGGTTATAATTACGCTATGTTATATAAAAGCTGTACCATCATCTTACGTTCTGTTAAGAGTCTAACGACAGGCATTACCTGTATATGAAGTTTGAGGGACACTCTGTCACTATCGGCTCAGTAGCGTCTCTGTCAATGTGCTCGCTGCTTTCTGAACGAGAACCGCACTGACTTCACTTTGCAGCACCCTACTAGCTGTATACCAAATAGGACCCCTATTAATGTTTCTCTCCAGGAAAATGATTTGATGGTTTCCTGGTGGGTATGTTCAGAAAAATTCCCATACGGATACTTTGCATGAGGAGTGCAAATTACCACGTGTTGCACATGTACACCTGCTCGGTGAACAACGCACGCGCGCCTAAATACTGCCGGGGAAAAACAGTACTTGCGCGACCACTTAAAAAAAAAAAAAAGATCAGAAATATGCCGTCTCATGTCCTGTTTCACGTCCCAGTCTCGTGTTGATGTATTTTACTTTCACACTGGTTAATGTGCAGTCGTTGCTAACGTTATGTGTAGCAGTTATGCAAATGCTTTCTCATATGTCACACGTTCTGTTATGAAAGTGACAGTAAATCCCCTCTGTGTATAAGGATTGCATGCACTGTCACTCTCTCTGATCAGCTGTGTTTCTGTCCTTGTGGCTGTGTGACTGTGAACTTCAGTGACCTCATTGTTCTACACTTAAATGTATAACACATCGATTCATGTTTTACCGGGAAATAAATTTGAATATTTTTCGTGGTGAACATTGTGAAAATCCCCTTTTTACTGATTTTGCATGAGGGATAAAAATAACCACTTGCATGCTGCTAGGATATGCAGTGAACACACACACACACACACACACACTTGCAGTAGCATGAGTATGGTTGCAATGCAGCACAGAATGCTAGACAAACAATTTTTGAAGGCAACCAAACGTAACGTCAGAGCCAGTCTGATGGAAGAGGAGGAGGGATTACCTGCTGGACGAGGCACAGACTAAAGTAGAGACATAGAAACCTTTTAGAAACCTTAGCGGTTCTGGGGTGACATGAAAAACACGTTGGACAGTTAGGTGATGACCACGTGTAAGTGAATCAGATCTTACTAAACGTTTTATTTATTTTAGGTGTTAGGTCCACATCTTGTTTATTTGTTTAGGTCAAGCCTCATTTACAACCAAACATCCACGCGTAGATGATTCATGCGTGAGATTCACTGTTGTGACCTGTCCGCTGGCAGATGAGTTGTTGGGGTGGGTGTAATAAGATGGAGTAGCCTGAACCCTGCAGGTACAGGATTCATGCGCGTGTGATGCGTGAAATTCTTTTGTGTGAGTGGGTGGGACGGTGGGTGAAAGGCTAGGATAGACTGTAGCTATAGCACAGCTTCAGTAATGTCTTTAGAACTTTCTAGACACAAACTCTTTTATGAATCATCGAGTAGAAATTAGCATGACGTCATGATTGATTTCCTCTAATCTGTGTAGCAAATATTAATAGAAATAAAGGACTACTCATATATCCAAATGAGCAAATTATTTCAACACTAAATGTTTGGAAATAAAATATGACACACTGTATTCATACTTTGAATACAGGTCTTTTTATTTAAGTAATAAATTGAAGTCATATACGTTTTGTTGCATGTGTAATCATGGGTTAGAGAAACAAATCTCCACAATTAAGTTTTCAAAAACAGGTAAATAAATGAAAACTTAAAATAGGAGATGATGAGTTTTCCTTGAAAGCAAAAAGATTCATGAAAGAATTCTTCTAAATATGAATGACATAACATTACTGCTTTATGAAAAAAGAACTGAACAATGGCAAAATAAGTAAAAGTGTTGAACTGTTTACTGTTTACAGAAAAACAATTAAAAGGTCAGACCTGCATTTTCCCAGTGAAATATCCCAGTTAATATCTATATAAATGCAGTAATTCAGATTCAGACATGCAGTGCTGGTGGTCTCTGGCAGCATCTAGTCTTCATTATGATAAAAGACACAGAAAGAAAACATTTGGTTACACTTTCTCCTCAGGACAATCAAACCAGTTTCTCTGTCTGGTAATTATCTGATACTCGTACTTTCGTAGTTGCTACAGATGAAGTTGAGCCTCTCGGTCTCAGGCAGGCTGACCCACTGTTTGACTCCTCCAGACTCCACTGCTCCTGTTCTTAGCACCTTCTCACAGTCCTCTGCTCCGATTCCACTGCCTAGAGCCCAGTTGTGATAGCAGACATCCTCTCCACTCACCCAAAACCAGAGGCGCAGGGTGCAGGAATGACGTAAGCCCAGCCACACATGAGCAGTGGAGGCCTTTTCAACCCTCTTCATCACCCACTTCTGAATCTTCTCTGAGTGAACTGAGACCAGGTCCACATGATTCACTTTGCAGTAATTACGAGCTTCTCTCCAGGTCAGAGTTTCATTGATCAGGATCAGCTTGTCTGTGACAAAATACAGACCATGCATATTGCATTTAAAGTAATGTAAAAAAAAATCCTCATTCAGAAGTTTACAAAGAATCAGCTCACCTTCATCGCAAACAAATGTTTTTTTAGTGCCACATGGAAGGTCATGCCATTGTCCCAGTTCATCGCCGGTTACCAGCATGACAGCACAGTTCTCAATACCCACATTATTATCAGGTTGTCCAGGTGCCCAGTTTCTGAATGAGGATTTACTCTGATCTGACCATTTCCATGAGTCCATGAACATGCCAATCCAGGCAGAGCTACTGTCCTTTATCAAACTCCTTATCATGTTATTCTCAGTCTGGTTCCTCACACTGACCAGGTCTGTATGATGTTCTCTGCAGTAGCTCTGAGCTTCTCTCCAGGTTTTGGTCTCAGTAATCACTATGTATCTGTCACTGCTGACGTTTTCCTCTGGAAGACAAACATTTTACTAATCTCTCTGATCCTTACACCACATTATGATTTTTACAGTCATGACTGAGTTTATTATAAACTACATCATTTATAAATAGGTTTTAACTTCTTTTTTTTCTGTAAGACAAGATTGATTGCACAAACATATAACCACAACATAGACTTTCCGATGACATTGAATTTTGGTTCTCTTTTGATTGTCCTGTTAACTCGTCTCTCTTTTGGTCAAAAAACTGAATTTCATGGCAAAAAAAGTGTAAAAATAATATGTGTAGTTTCACCAATAAAGCAATCTAATCACCATCATAACACATGGAGAAAAGTTCCTCATGAAAACTTAATTTCATGGCAAGAAAACTGCAATTCTTATTTGATTTGACCAAATGGAGTAATGCATAAAGAGTAATTACCATCATAACACACAGACATTATCTCCTTATTACACAGTACATTATTCCATTGTCCGTCACTAAACATCTCAGTACATTTCTCAGTCTCGAGATTATTTGGCTCTCCTGGGTGCCAGTTTGTAAACTCCATTTCTCCCTCTCTGTAGAATGTTGGATCTCCCAGAGACCACTGCCACCTCATATCACCACTCTTCTCCAGTCCAATCCAAACACGCTCAACATCTCCTTTAACAGTTTTAATCAGCTCATCTGTGTCCTCTTGGTTTTCAATAGTGGCCAGGTCAGTGTAGTGCTCTCTGCAGTATGTCTGTGCTTCAGTCCAGGTCTTATTCACATTCACAAAGTGATACTGATGATTAACACATGCAGACAGTATGAAGAGTCCTGTACAGAACAGTGCAAACACACACTAACAAACTTAATGTCATTATGTCACTGTCATTGTGCAGTACATCATGAATTACTTTTTAGTCATTCACAGGCTGAAATATCACTGTGATATCTGCACCAGTGTTTGTTGTGTAATGATCACAGGAGGGGAGATTAATGATAAAAAGGTGACTGATAATGGTTGATGTGTACACTGTGTGCAGTGTTTATTAAAAGAACTTTCTTCAAGCTCTAATCCTGGGTGTATGCAAAATATTACAGCATTTATACAGTCTACAGATGCTTAATCCTTTATTATCCATGCTATTGATGAAATGCATTTCCCATATTATAGAAAGGCTCAATCATGAAAACCTAATAAGTTTTTGGTCTAGGACAGTTGGACTTATGTGGAAAACAGTGATGGTCATTTTAGTGGAACCTTAGGAAAAAATGCTTGCTCTCTCTCTCTCTCTCTCTCTCTCTCTCTCTCTCTCTCACACACACACACACACACACACACACACACACACACACGCACACATACACACACACACACACCTGTGTCTCTGTCTGTGTTCTCACTGCTTTCTGAACGTGTACAACAAAGACTACACTTTTCTCACATCTCTCTACTCAAAGACTCGATTCATGATCCGAATATTAATGCCCAGTAGGTATGGTCAGAAATATCCCATTGCACACACAAACATGCATGCACATGCAAATACACACGCGCACACACACACACACACACACACACACACAAACACAAACACACATGCACACAAACACACACGCGCACACACATACACACACACACATGCACTGACCTGACAGAAGGAGAATTAAATGCATGATGTGAATCATCTCTGATGGATCTAAAAAACAGACAGATCCATTTTAGTACTGTCATTATAAACACGATACAAACACTGATGATAAAAAAGTTGTATTCAGAAGATTTTCTTATCTCTGAATGATCTATGATATAAACTGTATTATGAGGGATCTGCAGGTAAAATATGATTTTTGGTTGCTTCAGTCACCTCTTAAAAGCATTTCAGTTTAAATGTTAATTTCCCAGCATTTCAGTCAAAAAAACATACATATGTCACTGCCGTACAACCTATTCTAGCATCGATAAAAGAGCGTCTACTTGAGCAGTTCTCTCTCTCTCTCTCTCTCTCCCTCTCTCTTCCCGCTGAGAGAGTGAGCTTGACGTACTGACTGGGGAATGTAAAGTAATATGATTCGTTTTGGTAACATAGGACGGACCGCTATGGCCTCCGAGGTAATTTCAGTTTTACTTTATTACCCTGTGTATATAGTCGCTAATTGCGAAGTTTTATTTTATTTTAGACCTCGGTTGTCAGCTGTTTTGCCTGCTGTTTTGCTTATTGTTCTGGCTAAATGTCCGAAACCACTGCTCTTTAGTTACCGGTGTGCCCGTTGTCTTTGTGTGTAGTTTATTGTTTTTTGTTGTTGTTCACTGTTTTTGCTTTACCGAACGTTTTGCCTTGTTGTTAAACTGTTCAGAAACTGCTGTTTGTCTGCGCTACCAGTTTTGCCTGGCCTCTAGGTAGCCAGGTACTTGTTCCTTTTGACTGTTCTTATCGGTGTTTTAAGAAAGCTATTTATAGAAATGAACTGTGTAGATAAGCCAGCTTTCTTTTATTTTATTCGCTCTAGGACTTTGCCTGGTTGGAGTGGTGGTTGGTTGTGCCGGCGGAGGGTGTCGGTTGTCCAGGAGGTTCCCTGCACTCACACTTCTGTCCACACTTGTGTGTTTGCTGTGTTACTTTTCACTGAACACTTTTGCACTTTATTTTGCAATGTGACTGATCTGCACGAGCACCCGTGGTGGTAGGTAACGGCCCCTTTGGTAAGTCCCTTAGCTACCCTCCGCAGCCGACGCCCTCACTCCTTCCTCCTAGCGCCTCCTGTTGGTAAACCATAACTATAGTCTCTATACTTTCCATTTTTTTTATTGTACGGTTGGTTTTGATTCCGTTTACCTCCTTTTACAATAATATAGTGTGCGAATAAACAATGACTTCATTATCATTATTCCTTGCAGCTCTTTACTGACTCTATAAAAGCTACATTTTTTTTTCCTGAAAATCACATCTCTGTATCCAATCACTGCGAGAACGAAGGAGAACCCTTTTCATTGCAACACCAGTGTGTAGAAACTTACTGTGTGAAAGTATATCTTTGGATGAAAGGCCCAAGGTGGCGTAGTAAAGTGACCCATAAAACGGATCCTTCGCTGCTCCGGGGGCGGGGGAAATATATAAATTATACATATATAGGTATGTAGAGATTTATTGTGTAAGAATAAGATGATTTTCTTTATTTTAAGGGAGAATAAGGAGAAGGAGATCACCTGAGAGGTGGTCGCATCTTCTCCCTCTGCTCACTTTTTCCTGTTTAAAGAGGTTTTAATATCTCTAACAGTCCTCCCTTGTGGGACCCGTTACATTTCTCACTGTAGCTTTAGATGACATGACGTGTTACTTTGTTTTGTAGATATGTGCATGACCACGATTTTAGGTTCGGGATCCACATCAGGGTGGTTTTTGCATCCATTTAAAAACTTTTACATTTAAAATCGAAATCCCTCCTTCTATACAGAGTCCATAGGCTCTGAAGAATCTGTTTCCCTCCATATGGTATTTTGAACTCATACGATCATGTGCTATTTTGAACTCAGACGATCATGCAGTATTGATCTACTATTGGTCACTTCTAATGCGACTGTCAGACAAGGTTACTGTTCGCGGTTACAATTCGTTGAAACGGCTTTAACCATCTGCAATACGAGAGCACCAGGACAATATATATAATCATATAACAGCATTAACGATCAATGTTTGTCACACATCAAAACTCTTTATCTGCAAATGTTGTAAATAAAAATGAAAAAAAAGAATCCCTTATGCAGCTAATTAGAAGGTGAAGTCTTAATCGGACGAGAAAATGGTCGCAGTCCCTATGTTATTTCACATGCGCCGGTGACGTATTGTACTTTGATACTGATCTAACTACAGCTGTGTGCATGTCATGTGTTACCATTTTATGATAGCCTATTACTATCAGGAGTCATGTAAAGTATGAGACAGCAGACCCTACCTGTATATGAAGTCTGCGGTGTTTTCTGTCACTCTCTCTGTTAAGTCTCTGTCTGTGTTCTCACTGTTTTCTGAACGAGTGCAAAACAGAATGCCCTTTTCTCCCATACCTCTATTCAAAGACCTTCCTGTTTCTCTCCGGTAAAGTATTTGAATACTGTTGCCTGGTACAATAATTCCATTGCATACACACACAGACATACACAGACATGCATTCACCTTCATTTCTAGGGAAACCCAGAAAAGGGAAGTGAACAATAACCTACAGATGTTTGGTAATTTAATCATTTGCAAGAAAATATCAATAACAGTGCAGTGTTCCTGGTTAATTATAATGAGTCGATTGGATAAATAAGACAACTCACTCAGTGCTCATCTATCCCTGTTTTTCTTGAAGCAATAGAGGGTAACTGTTTATTTTTTCCAGTTAACATGATCCAAAAATTCCCTCTGTCCACTTTTTGTGGCTGTGTCTGCAAAAGACATGACTAGATCCAAGAGCGAAATCCAGGAGACTGTAAACATGTTCGGATTTTTATGTTTTATGCTTGAAGACTACAGTTGCTGAATGTCTAAAAGCAGCCGTCTTTTACTCGTGATGTGTCGTGTCGTGCGTTTTCTTGTTCAAAATACTGGAGTCTAAGCTTATCGTTGAATTATTTACTGGAACTATTTACACATATACATCTAAAGCAAGGTATTAATTTTCTGTACAATGTCTTTTGCGTTAAATTATTCTCACGACACATTCACGGTAAAAAAAAAAAAATTGTGCTGCTCCAATCTCTTAAGTATGAGCCGCACCTGTGCCCAGCGCCGCATCAACAGGATCACGATAAGCTCTAAAGCTTGTCAAAATAAAAGTCCTCATGGAAGAATCATTTGTACAATATAAAGGCTGGCATTTAAATTAACCCAAAATACAATTAAATTAACAAATATCATTATGTCTCTCACAATGCTTTATCCTGAAATTTTACGATGTAATCGTTCAATAGCATGTCTGATCTGAGAAGTTACTACAGAATCAACATTAAAAACAAAAAAACAAAACAAGACCCAACTGTAAAAGGCTTTATCCAGGCCCTGGATATTGTAATGAGTATTCAAATGCAGTGCTGAAGCTCACTGAGTGTGTGTGGGAAAGAGACACAGCAACAGACAGAGAGAGAGAGACGGAGAGAGAGAGAGAGAGAGAGAGAGAGAGAGAGGGATAGAGACAGAGAGAGAGAGAGAGAGTGGAGGGCAGGAGGAAGGATGAGAGGGACAGAGAGAGCGAGAAAGAGAGAGAGAGAGAGAGAGAGAGAGAGAGAGAGATCATTTTAATGTGTGGGCAAGAGAGCATATAAGCATAACCTTGTCAACACACGCAGAGCCCTGGGGTTTAAATGGGTAAAGGAAATGATCCACTAGCCCCTGAGGCTTATGGGTAACTGCAGGGCGCATGTGGCGAGATCGGCATATAGGCGTGGCATTGCACCCTGTCGGGAATCATAACGGAGAGAGAGAGAGAAAGAGAGAGAAAGAAAGAGAGAGAGAGAGAGAATTACATGGAAAGAGAGAAAAACCAAGATGCAGGCATGTGCTGCTTTATTATTATAAAAAGCAAACAATAACTGGGAAAGGGAAATTAGAAACTGAGATTCGTAGTTCAATTTTTCTTTTGTTTTTTTTTGTTTTTTATTACAGTGACAAGATTGATTGAATGGTTAAATTAGGACAGGAAAACACATCCATAATATTTTTACATGCTACACATTTTCTTTTTTAAATTTCCTTGTTAAATACCATATATTTATAATTACTCTGAGACTAAAATCCTGCTGATAATGGAACTGAAGGATTACACATTGAAGGATTAGCATTACACAGACACAAAGGACACAGAAAGGATGTACATACAGGATACAGAGAATATTGTTATATTGAGTTGACCTGTGCAGCACTGTGTCATTCGGGATGTGTCAGCCCAATAAAAAATCATCGAGGAGATCCAACAGTCACACAGAAAAGATGATGGGTCTCTACCATGCCCAGTGTGCACAGGAGCCACATACTTTCATATTAATGAACTGGTTTCGTTGGGAGTATTGGGTATGAAACGTTTAAGTAACTGAATGTGAGAGACTGCAGGACTACTACCTGTGTTCTAATCACTGAGTCTCATTGGTCAGCGCAGGTTCACGTGGTGAGGTCACTGTAGGGTCATGTGCCCACTCTGTCCCACTGACAATGCTGAGGTCATAATGATGTCACTCTGTAAGTCTGTCTTTACAGAGCCATGCATATGTTGGTACCCTCCGGATAAACAATTGCCGTGTTTCTTCTTTTCGTCCTTTTGATATTCCGTGTCCCCCCCCTCTAACGTTACGCTGTATTTGTGCGCCTGAACCAGCATATTTGATTATAACTTATCAAACAGAAATGATACAACATATATCACAAACACTGGTACAGCCAGAGACACCCTAAAATGATATGGCATTTCAGACAGATTATCGCTTCTTGGGTAAAACTCACAATTATTTACCTTTGAACTTCATCCATCAAAAATGCTTGATTACGCTGAATTCAAACATGTTTTCCTTTTCTGAAAATAATACATTTGTACAGACAAAGTGTCGTCCGCCATAATCAGTTTTCCTCTTTTTATATTATATGAACATAGGTACAAAGCACATACACATGAGCCCCAGTGGAAGCATGGTAGAAGCATTCAGTTACATATTAGTGCATCCTGGTCGAGACAGTAGACCTTGTACAGAGACATACATACACTGGCCTTTACTCTAACCCTGACCTTCATCCTAAAATCTTTATTAACAATAGGTCATAATTTTTAATTTCTATAATCTGTTGATATGTATGTAAAATCCACATGTGTACTGTTATGTTATTTTTGATGTGAGGCAAATTAACTTAATAAGTTATTAACTTAATAAGCTTAAAAACGAGACAATTCTGACATACAAATACAAGTTTTAATGTTGAAGTTTCAAATTAACACACATATTAAGGGTCAGTTTCAAGGCATTCAGAAAAAACTGCAGGATAATATTAAACTGTTTCTGCAAAAAAAATAATGTGAATAGAATTCCGCAAAAAAGCAACATTTTATGTTTTATCTAAAATCAGTCGAGATCTTTAAAGAAATTGCATCATTAAACTACTCCCGAAAGTAAACTTAAGTAATCCTGAGTTTTATCATGCTTTTGAAACAAGGTGAATATATAGAGATACAAGACAAACAGATATGCACACACTCTTGTCTCTTCTGAAATGGAGCCCAAAGGTAAGAGGTCCAGTTGATCCTCAGTGATCTGTTCAGTCATCTACAATGAAATGAAGAGAAAACAAGAGGATGTCAGAGTGATTCTTATAACACACACACACACACACACACATACACATACACACACACACACACACACACACACACACACACACACGCACACACACCCACATGCACATACACACACACCTTCATAGTTGCTGCAGATAAAGTTCAGTTTGGTATTCTCAGGAAGGCTGATCCATTTTTTGACTCTGGTCTCAACCGCTCCAGTTCTTCCTTCATTTACACACTCCTCCACCATAGTTCCATTCCCTGGAGCCCAGTTCTCGTCGCAGTGAGATTCTCCACTCACCCAAAACCAGAAGCCCAGAGTGCAGCTGTAACGTAAGCCCAGCCACACATGAGCAGTGGAGGCCTTTTCAACCCTCTTCATCACCCACTTCTGGATCTTCTCTGAGTGAACTGAGACCAGGTCCACATGATGCTCTCTGCAGTAATTCAGAGCTTCACTCCAGGTCAGAGTCTCATTGATCAGGATCAGCTTGTCTACAAATAATGTAATAAGCTATAATCAGGGTTGGGTAGTGACAGATTCCATTTAATCAGAATCACAAAAAAATAACTGTAGTTAGTTCAGATCACATTTGAAAAAAATGTACAATTAGATTTTAGTTACACTGACAAGGATTACTTGATTACATTTTTGATTACATCTTTAAAATATGTTTTGAAATTAAAATGAGCATTTTGAGTAAGTGCTCCTCTTGCGTTACAATAGCAAGCTCCTCCCTGTGGCCTTTGATTAAAAAACATCAGCAAGAAAAACCTCAACAAAAGAAGCAACACAGTAAACCTGTAGACATTTATGCCAGCGTGTTTTTGTAAAGGTAATTTGACCAATTCGAAATGCCAAATATATTCTACTGTATATCAAAGTAAGTTACTCCTCTGAGTTTGCCAGGTTACCAGTTTTGTTAATGGCGACTTAATTAATATTTGTTTTTGTTTTTTTAATGATGAGTTATGCATTATGGAGTTTTTTTTATTCTTGGCTTTGTCCCCTGCCCTGTGGCCCCTGGCCCTGTTTACCCTGCGTGGCCCTGCTCCTCCTGAACCTTCCACAGTCATTAACTCTACTGCACTAATGCATCTATGCACTGCAATTTTTTTTTAAAAAATTGCGTTATTAACTCCTGATACCCCACTAATGCCCCCCCCCCCATCTTCTGTGTGTGTGTGTGTGTGTGTGTGTGTGTGTGTGTCTTATATGCTTGAGTATGAATGCCTTGTGTGAGTGTGACTGTCTTCCTCCCAGGTGTGCCCCGCCCCTCTCCGTCCTCTTCATCCCTCCCTGTCAGCCTCATCATCATCGCCACCCCCCTCGTCCTGCTTTTGTTATCTTTATGCTGTCTGCTGTAACTGGCGATGGTTTTGTTTGTTGTGGTCACATAAAGCCCTTTGAGACTTTAAACAGTGATGCTGGGCTCTAAATGAATGTTGTTGTTGTTGTTTGTTTGTTTGTTTGTTGTTGTTGTTTTATTCTTTTTTATGTACATTGAAAATGGAAGATGAACATTTTGAGTAAGCGCTCCTCTTGCATTACAAGAGCAAAGTCCTCCATGTGGCCTTTGATTACAAAACAGCAGCAACAAAACCTTACGCAAAAGGAACACCAGCCCACATGTTGCAGAATACACAAAGTACACCTGTAGTTTGTGCCAATACTGTATTTGTAAGGGTAATTTGATTTAACCAACTGTAAATGCTGAATATGCACAATGCATTTTATTTGCATTGAAAATACTTTGAGATGTTAAAAGAGAAAAAAAGAATATTTGTGGAAATCAAATTTGTGTGCCTGTGTCCATTTTTTAGTGTAAGGTGCAATATTTTCAATGTTTGATTTTGAAGTAATCCAAAAATAATCCAAAAGTACCGAGATTAGATTACATTTTTTCTTTTGTTGTCCAATGGATTACATTACTAATTACAAAAATCAACATCCAATTTGTGGTCAGTAACTGATTACATTTCAGTAAGAAATCCTGGCTATAATATTATCAATGACAGCCCAAACATTGTACTTTTATAATAACGTGAAAAAACTACTCTCTGAGTAACATAGAATTACTTCTGTTTTGATCACAGCTATTCTCCGCATGCAATACATGGAATTACATCTCAGTAAATTACATTAAAAAATTCACAGTGAATCAGCTCACCTTCATAGCAAACAAAAGGCTTTTCATCACCACATGACAAATCATGCCATTGTCCTCGTTTATTACCGGTTACCTGCATGACAGTACAGTTCTCAATACCCACATTATTATTAGGTTGTCCAGGTGCCCAGTTTCTGAATGAGGATTTACTCTGATCTGACCATTTCCATGAGTCCCTGAACAGGCCGATCCGGGCATCGCGAGTGCTGTCGTTTATCAAACTCCATATCATGTGATTCTCAGTCTGGTTCCTCACACTGACCAGGTCTGTATGATGTTCTCTGCAGTAGCTCTGAGCTTCTGTCCAGGGTTTATAGTCCTTAATCAATATGTATCTGTCACTGCTGACCTTTCTCTCTGGAAGACAAACATTTTACTAATCTCTCTGATCCTTATACTTCATTGTGATTTTTACAGTCATGATTGAGTTTATTATAAACTACATCATTTTTAAATAGGTTTTATCTTCTTTTTTCTGTAAGAGAAATTTCATTGCATAAACATATAACCACAACATAGACTTTGACATTGAATTTTGGTTCTCTTTTGATTGTCCTGTCAACTCGTCTCTCTTTTGGTCAAAAAATTAATTTCATGGCAAGAAAAGTGTAAAAATAATATGTGTAGTTTCACCAATAAAGCAATCTAATCACCATCATAACACATGGAGAAAAGTTCCTCATGAAAACTTAATTTCATGGCAAGAAAACTGCAATTCATATATAATTTTACCAGTAAAGTAACGTATAAAGAGTAATCACCATTATAACACACAGAAATCTGATTGTGGTCACAAGGTTGATTATTCCATTTTCCGTCCTGTCTCATCTCAGTACATTTCTCAGTCTCGAGATGATTTGGTTCTCCTGAGTGCCAGTTTGTAAACTCCATTTCTCCCTCTCTGTAGAATGCTGGATCTCCCAGAGACCACTGCCACCTCATATCACCACTCTTCTCCAGTCCAATCCAAACACGCTCAACATCTCCTTTAACAGTTTTAATCAGCTCATCTGTGTCCTCTTGGTTGTCAATAGTGGCCAGGTCAGTGTAGTGCTCTCTGCAGTATGTCTGTGCTTCAGTCCAGTTCTTTTCCACTTTCACAAAGTGATACTGATGAGGAACACATGCAGACAGTGAGAAGAGTCCTGTACAGAACAATATTATCATTACTGTCATGTGTTGTAGTCATATTAACTGTATATAAACACACAAATAAATTCATTTCTTCAGAGAACAAGAAATTTAACTGGCAAACTTAATGCTATTGATGCCAGTAACTAATTGACAGTAGATGAATTTCCACCAATCTTATAGTATAATAGAATAATATTATATAGTGTGTAATCCATACGCTCACACACATTTACACATACACTGACCTGAGAGGAGAACAAAATGAATAACGTGAATCATCTCTGATGGATCTAAAAAACAGACAGGTCCATTTCAGTACTGTCATTATAAACACCATACAAACACTCATTGTAACAAAGCTGCATTGTCAAGTTTATTCAATGGCATATATAATGTGATGCTCCATTGCGGATCAGCAAAGAGGCAATGGTTTTGCATTGTTTCAGTGTTTTCATCCTGTTATCCATTGTCCTTCAAAACATTAATTTCTCTGAATCTCTCCCTATATTCATGTGGTGTCAGTTTTCCCCCAGGAATAAATTATACTTTCTCTAACTTATAATCTCACAGTTATAATTGTCAAAACTTAAATGTCTGTGTTCTCAGTAGATGAATGATGAGCACAGAAAATGTTACAGTTACTGCTGTACAGTACATCATAACCAGCCTACAAACAAGAAAAAAAAAAAAAAAAATGGTATTATTAGTTTAATATTACAACTATTTCTGCTGGACAGTGAACAGTTACAGTGCCATATAACTGACACAAATCTGAATTTTCCCTCAAGTGAATGTCTCATGATAAACCAGTCCTGAGAAATCACGGTGGTATGACATGTTTGTAGAGAGTGTAAATCCATATTATTCATTATGCAAATGACTGTTTGATCTGGCTGACAGGCATCTGTTTCTCTGAGCACAATCCTGACAGTGGTGATGTTACTGAAAACAAGCCTCACTGAGTGATAATCTAAGCCAAAAGTGGTACATGAGTCTAGAACCTCAACAGAGAGGGTGTTTTGTTCAGAGACCTAAAATCAAACCAGTTATGCTCTTGTGGTGAAGATGAACATTAGAAGATATATGATTCCTACAGGAATGTCAGCTCATCCAACTGTTCTTACGTTTGTTGACTTTAAGCTGAGTCTGTCAAAGCCATATACAACAGCAGGTTCCAATTCATTTTCATGTTTTATGTCTGTTCGTTGTAAGTATAGCTGTACTGATACTGACCCAACCCAAGATGTCCCATAGTGTCCCTCTTCATAACTGTTTACTCAGTACACGGTTCTTTCCCTGAGGGCTTCATGTGAACAACACTGAGGCCCAAAACAAACACCCAATAGACAGAACTACACAGCATGTCAGAGAGCTCCACTTTGCATGTTCAAACCTCAGGTTCACAAAGTGACATAGAGCTGGTCACATGTCCCAAATGTGGCGCCTTTACATCCAACAAAGACCGACAGTCGTGTATGTTCTTTTTAGTCTTAATTGGGTCATATTTTACATCATAGAAAAATTTCTTGATTGGCCCACATGAAAATTCTCATAATAAGAATGATCAGACATCTTTAATACTGGAGTCAAAATTGTTTCAGTCAGTGATTGTTATCTAGTGTTAAGAGATCTCAGTATAGTTTTAGATCATTAGTTTTGACATTGCCATCATAATTATCTCCTTTATCATTGTTGTCAACACTGGTAAACTGGTAGTGCAATTGATTATTTGATTAACAAGATAAACTTTGCTTTTTTTAAACCTTATGCTATTCCACTGGGGCAATGTTTTTTTTTTTTAATTTTCTGTTTCACCATAAAAAGTAATCAGTGCAGAATAAAATGAGATAATACATTTCTAGTATGTAAGAGATGCTCTTACCTGTGTATGAAGTTTGCTGTTCTGTCTCTCTCTATGTTGAGTTATGTCTCTCCCTCTGTCCTCAGCACTTTATGTGCCTGCATCTCGGTGTACACTCTTTTATTAGGATAAGTAAACAATGACCATATTCACGTTGCCATGGACAACATAATTTAAATATCAAACATATCAAAGGTTGCGTTACTGACCACATTATATTATTCTCTGTAATCCTGTCATTAAAAACAGATCACTAACACTGAGAACACTTACACTGACTCTGTAATCCTGTCATTAAAATCAGATCACTAACACTGAGAACACTAACACTGACTCTGTAATCCTGTCATTAAAAACAGATCACTAACACTGAGAACACTTACACTGACTCAGTAAATATACATACACATTACTATTACTTTACTATTTCCGAACATGAGGTTTTGGAAGCTTGACAGCAATAAAACCAATAAAACCCCTGATAAAACAAGTGGTCCACACCAGATCTCTGGTTTTATCCTTAAAACTTGTTTTCCTCAACTGGCTCTTATTGTAGCTGTTGATTTATTAATATGTTGCTCAGACAGGTGAAGGGTCCAGCTTGTTTTAAATCTGCCACTATATGTCACCTTTTACAGTTTAGCTTCTCTCACATTAATACTAATCAGGGTGTTTGAACACGTGGTGGAGAGAAACTTCTTTTAACTTTAGCAAAAATAGATCAGCTAAGGAGGCAGTTTCGCTATGTTTGCATTATATTTTACAAGACTTACAGTCACTGAGGACATACACACAGGTTTTATTTATAGGCCATAACTCTGTTTTTACTATTATGGATCCCAAAAGACTGTTTCAGAACTTATCTGACAGAGCTGTTGACTTTGCAGCGCGTCACTGGATTTAATTTTTTTGGTTTTTTTTCTGCTGGACAGGACGCAGCTGAAGAAAGACCCCTCGAGATGTTTCAAACGTTGTTTTGTAAACACTGGAACACCTCAGAGTTGATGCTTGTGTTCCACTGTTACTCTCATTTCATCTAAAGGATTTTGTTTTATGTGATAAAATTAAAATTTAAAGAAATCTAAGTAACTCATTTAATAAGAGCAGTCATTTTATCTGATGAAAGACACTGAGATGTAAACTGTTGTAAGCAATCATGGCAAATGATGGATGTGAATCTAAAAGTGAAAATGGTTAATTCACTTATAAATGCTTTACTGTATGATGTAATCAGTTGGGCCACTGACAGTCATAAATCACAACATTATCCCTGCTGGGTTTGCATTCTTTAAAATGACCACTAGAGGTCAGTATGATGTCAGATGTCAGTAACATACACACACACACTGATTTGAACATACCCATGCTCATGCAAGTGTGTGAGGACAGGCAGGCTTGCATGCCTGTGTGTGTGCATGCATGTGCGTGTATGTGTGCGTGCATGAATGAGTTCGCATGTGTGTATACAGACATATGCTTAATGGTTTACCACACTCACTTTCCTGTTGATAAACACACAGGTCACAGGGCTCATGCTGAGAAACACAGAGAACCACAGTGGCTGAGTGGCCCAGTAGAAGACCATTCACTTCCACAGAAAAAGAGATAAAGAGACGCCATAGACACTGAGGTGAAATGAGGTATGTAGAGTGAGGTATATATACAGCATATTCATGATAAAATGTGGAATACTGAATATGGAGAGAGGTGGCATATATATTGTTGTGATATTGATCAAGTGGAGCATTATATATGGAGACCCACACATACACACACACGCTCACACACGCACGCACACACACAAACACAAACATGTACGAACACGCACACACACACACACACACACACACACACACACACACACACACACCTAACAACCAAACAACAAACACATTGCCTGGGAAACCAAAGGAGAAAGCCAGCACTCGTGTGGTATTGCTAATCTGATGTAAGAGACTGAGGGAACATCCAGTCACACTCTCTCCATCTTGACTCAGTTCTTAAGGGCTCCTCTGTATAAAACCCATCATTTGAGGCAGAGCTGAATGTGACTTTGTTTATATACAGTTATGAAGATCTCACAGTGGATCTTCTGAACAGGCAAACTGTCTCCACATGACACACACTCTTAGTTTAATGCTACGTGCGAACCCAGGTCATTAAACAAATTGTTGGATTTTCTTGTGATTTTACAAGTAAACGAGCCAGACCAAAAGCGCGCTTGGAGAAAAGCTTTATTTGGTGGTGGTGGAATCCGGCAGCACGTCTGCATGCGCCGAAGCTTAACTCAGAGAACTGTTACTGTGATCGGCCTTTTATACCATGAAGCAAACAGACAATAGGTCTACAAAGTTGCTTGATGCAGATCAGAATCTAGGTGTTAATGCTCAAGTCCCCTTTTGTCTGCGATGGCTGCCATTCGCCCATTACCGGTTGTATTTAGCCTTAATCAATTGCTCTTGGCTCCAACTGTAACGCGGCGCCAAAGGTGTGAAGCTTTCTTTGTATCTATGGCAATAAGACCATCAGGTTACACAGTTCTCCTATCATGAACCATGTCTGTTCAGATGTCACTATAGTCTTACAAAATGATGGAGCAGAATGTGGACCCAACAGAAGCACATTCAAATAACTGCCTCTGCTACGAGAGTACTTTGACCTCTCACACACATCACAGTTAACTAGTCATAATACCCATAGTCACACACACATACTCACACCAGAAACCAAGTCATGTTACCAAAAGCATATCAACAGATTTAGTGTGATGGCAGATAAAGACTCAGAGCTGCTTATTGTACACAGTCTGTTCATGTGGTTAGAATCACGTGGGCTGTTCAATCAAACCACATCACAGTCCTGTGAAATGAACCTGCTCACTCACTAAACATGTAACAGATTACACCCTCTACCGTGGGCCACAGCTGTCTTTAAACCCAAATACACGACAGTGCACAAGGCCATACAAAATGATTTATTCAATCTCGTTCAAGCAACAACACAAAAATAGATACATTTACATACCTGATGTGCCAGAGAAGCTGGTCGTACCAGGTCTAAATTCAGTTTCATGTACAAATATAATAGCATATTTACAAAAATAGCATTTTACACCAAATTAATCTCTTGTTTATACTATCTTTTCAAATAAAAAAAACATATGTATGTGCTGGGTAAAATGATAAAACTTTAGAATACAAAAGAATTGATGATCTTCTTCGATTCTTTGGGTAGCAAAAATAAATACGTTTTCAAAATGAAACATGACACCGCTGGTACCATCACCACCATGATGATCATCATCACCACCATCATCATCATCACCATCATCATCACCACCATCACCATCATGCTTTAGTCCCTTTAATCCGTGGTGTTGAGAGTCTGAAGCTCCGCCTGACTCGGAGCGTCCACCCTTAGCCCCTCCTCCACTCCGGTGCTTTTTTTCCGGCCCCCCAGTTTGAGGGACATTTTGGTGAAGACGGAACTTTCCCCGGGGCTGGAGCTGAAACTGGTGCGCGTGCTGCGACTGGAGTTGAAGTCAGAGTTGGTTCCTTCAAAGAGTTTAGCCATGAATCCAAGGCCAGCGCGCCGAATGTGAGAACTGCCGGAGAGCACAGAGAGAGAGAGGTCACGCGGCCGTGTTTCATACGCAAACACGTGTATGACCCAGCACGCGCTCACTCACACACACACATACACACACACACCAACACACACATACACACACACCAAAACACACACCAACACACACATACACACACAAACACACACATTCACACAAACACACACATACACACACACACACACACACAAACACACATACACACACACACACACACACCAACACACACATACACACACAAACACACACAGACACACACATTCACACAAACACACATACACACACACACACACACACACACAAACACACATGCACACACACACACACACACACAAACACTCACAAACACACAAACACACACATACACACACATACAAACACATACATACACACACACACACACATACACACACATTTACCTGCCAGCAAAAACGTAGAGCACAGGGTTCACACTGCTGCTCATGAAGGCAAAGGCCGTCACGTTGGGCCTGGCGACCTTTGCAGCGCTGAGAGCAGAGGGGCTTCCTCCCGCCAACCCAATCACCTAAACACAGGGCAGAGGCCAAAAGAGAGGCCGTGGACAGAGAGACAAAAATAAAAGAAACACATTTAGTGAGAAAAAAATAAAATGTTACTGTGAATTAGAGTGAGTCCTAATGCAGAGCTATTAGCAGTTAACAATGCCTTAGCTCTGTGAGAAACATGAGTAATGTGCACATCAGTGGTAACATGGGAGTATAAGTACACAGTGTTATCCTGGCAGCGCATATAAAAGGCCTCTGTGGTATTTGTCAGAGGCTTAGATAATGATTATGTGAAAGGGTAAACAGATGTGGTGTAGATGAAGTGATTGGCTATGCAACTGATCAATTTATGGACCGCAACCTGTAATGCAACCCGTCTCATAAAGACGTATGACATATTACAGGTCGGGTCAAAGGTCACGTTCTGTCGTGGTTTTGAAACGCGAGGATGCGACCATTACCTGGATGACATTGATCAGGTGATAGGGGAGCCAGAACAAAGCGAAAGCGACGATGATGAGGAGGATGAGGCAGCTTCCTCGTCCGCGGCGCTGGAACATGGCGCTCCGCAGGCGGAGGATGACGGAGGTGTAGCAGAAGACGATGAAGGTGAAAGGAAGCGCGAAGCCCAGTGCGGTCTCCATGACGTACTGAAAGACCTCGTGTTTCACGCTCTTCCAGTGGTACGGCATGCAGATGGAAACAGAGACGTTCTTATGGAGGAAAGGCTGAAGGTTACTGCAGGGCACACGGCAGGGACAGAGGAAAAGGAAAGATTAAAAAAAGATTTAAAAAAAACAAAACAAATGAAAGGTGTTCTTCTTTATCCCAGTGTTAGAGTTCTACAGCAAGGCTTATAAACACACAAATGCACACACACACACACTCACAAACACACACAGATACACAGACAGATACCGAAACACACACACACAAACGCACAAACACACTCACAAACACGCACAGATACACAGACATAGACACAGACCCCCCCCCCCCCCCCCCCCCCCCCCACACACACACACACACACACACACACACATACAGAGGTTAGTATATTTTAGTGGGGAATTTACATTCACTGCCAACAAAATAATAACTTAAAGATAAAAAACCTTGCCCTAAGCTTACTCCTAACAATAACCCTAACTTTACTGATTAAAGAAACATTCTGACAACAACAACAAAAACAGCAGCAACAACAAACATTTCAAGTTTTGGAGACCAGAAAATGTCCTCATTTAACCGTTACTTGTCAGGCATTCATACCAGTGTGTGTGTATGTGCGCACACATACACACACACACACACACACACACACACATACCATACACACACACACACACACACACACCACACACACACACACACACACAGAGAGAGAGAGAGAGCGAGAGCGAGAGCGCGTGCGCGCCTCACCTGCGATAGAACGGCATGGGTAAAGAAAACAGGAAGGCCAGTATCCAGATCCCCAGCATGGCTGTCCTGATAGTCCGTTTCGTTCGCAGCCTCTGAGAGAGAAAAGGCCGCGTGGTGGCCAGCCAGCGATCCGCGCTCATCAGACAGATCAGATAGATGGAGGCGTACATATTGACACAGCACAGATAGTGCACCGTCTTGCACATGGCCCCGCCGAATTCCCATCCCCGTCCCCCGGCCAGGAACCGAAGAAACAGAGGAGCGCTGAGCAGAACCAGGGCATCAGCGACGGCCAAATTCAGAACCAGTAAACATGTGACAGAGCGATGCTTCACGCGGCACACCACTGACCATACGACAAACAGGTTCCCGGGGAAACCGAACACAAAAGCCAGCACGAGGATCGCAATGCCGATCTGATGAGAGAGAGGAAGCGCAGAGGACTGTGTAGTGGGGGAGGCGGGGACAGGGGCGGGGACAGACAATCCTGATAGGTTCTGATATGAAGCGACAGCTGAGGTGGCCATTTAGACGACAACTGAGCTTAGGTCTGTGGATTTTAAAGGTCTTGGATGGAGCTGATTTAATCTTGTCTTCCCTCTGGTGGTCTGAAGGAGGAAAAAGAAGACAAAAGGAGAGAAACGACACCCAGTTAAACACAGATATTTAGTCCAGGAATGTTTCATATATACAAAAGATGGGAAATTTGGTCATATATGCAACCTAATGACATGCACGTACATGTACAGAGACAAAGACACAGGCACACACACACACACACATACACACCATCACACATGCATATGTTGATCTAGCAAGCAGTTCTGTGTGCTGAGCGGTTAGACAGTTAGTCACAGACCACAAGTTTCCTGAGTGTGTGTGTGTATGGTATGTGTGTGTGTGTGTGTGTGTGTGGTGTGTGTGTGTGTGTGCGTGTGTGTGTGCGTGTGTATGGTATGTGTGTGATGTGTGTGTGTGTATGTGTGCGCACACACACACACACACACACACAGACACACTCACTTTGTTGGCACAATGATTGGTACCTATTTTTCAGAGCTTATCTGAAGAAACTTTTCATATGTGACTAATGGTCTACGCACTTCACACATTTCACACATTACACAGAAAACTGATCACATGAACAGAAAACAGGAGGCTCGCCCCCCCCCCCCTCTCTTTTCTCGTACATTTGTTTTCCTTAAACTTCTCATTTTGTGTCTTTTAAACAAAATGTCAGTTATACGTGTGTGTGTGTGTGTGTGTGTGTGTGTGTGTGTACGTATGTGTGTGTGTGTGTGTGTGAGTGTGTGAGTGTCTTTCTTTCTACGTGATGTCCCATCTGATTGATAGCCACTGATTAAGCAAATGAACTCTGAATAAACAGAAGGCCTCTGTCTGAAAATGAAACTAATGTAGTTATAGTCACATGTTTTAGATCTATTTCACTTCGAATGCATATTCCAGATGGTGTTGGGGTTTTTTTTGTTTTGTTTCGATTTTTTTTTAACTTTAATTACTTTTTACAATCGTGCCATTCACTGCCAAAAATACATCAGAATGGTCTGATTAGAAAAAAAAAACACTCATAGTCTTATTGTATAAATCATTGCAATGGTACAGCAACATTTCCTTTTCAAAACTCACACAGAGTCTAAGAATGACCAGAAAAAAAACCCCACTCTCACTGGTATATACACTCCTCACAAGAAAATTCTCTCTCACGTACACACACACACACTGGTTCTCTCTCGCTCTCATACATACACACACACACACACACACACATTAACAAGTTTACCTGTGGAAAGCTGATGTTAGATGACTCCTGCGTTTACATTGGTCTGTCTGTGAGGGTAAAGGGAAGGAGAGTTTTGATCATTAAAGCACTTCTCTTGCTGTGTCATCACTGCCTTCCTCCTTGTGGTGCAATCGAACACTGCGACGTCAAAAAAGAAAAAAAAAAAAAAAAAGAAATTGCCCCATAAAGGAAAGGGAGACGAACATACTGGAACATGTTGCACTCAACCATTTGTTCATTCATTTATTCATTTATTTTTTTCCTTTAAAGATTCAGAACCCGAGTCGTTTGCTTGGACTCAAGCTGTTTATTTTCAGTCATTTTTTGTGGCTTAACATCCCTCTTTCTCTCGCTCTCTCTCTCTATATTCACACCTATACATATACGTATATATTCATATATATATATATATATATACAAAATACATTCTGAACAATGGTGAAACTATTACATTGCGTGAGACAGTAACATCACTGTGTTTTGTAATCACTCCAGTGCAATAAATGTTTCAGTTAAACAGTGAAACTGAGTGTTTTGAAATTCTGCCAGCACAAGGGTTAGACTGACTGAATATGCAACACCCGACCTTAACACTTCCCTTTTTGTTTCCGAAAGACTTTGAGAGAGAGAGAAACAGAGAGTGTCAAATAACAGCGTGAAAACATGTCTCTCTTCTCTCTCACTGCTGATGAACTTTTTACTAACTGATCGCTGACAACAAGTAATAAGTATATTGTTTAAGAACAGGACATGTTGTCCATTGTATATTACACAACTGCACAATTTCAGATTTGTCAGATTAAAACAAAACAATGGCAATTCTTACAACTTTACTGTGTTTTGAAACATTTTCATTTTCCTGTAATGACCCTCTAATGATGATGCATTTTTTTTTATCAAGAAAACACACACATATGCCCACCCACTCACAAACACCCACACACACACACACGCGCGCGCGCACAAACATACATCTACACAACTACTTGTTAAGGAGTTAAAAAAAATGGTTTAAAAATTTGCTAAGGTTCACAGTAAAATGTAATACACAATAATATAAGTGCTTTCGAAGACCCAAAGTGAATACTGCGTCGCGTCCTTTAAAGTCCTTCCTCTGTGGGCTACAAGTGACAGGCTATAACCAGACCTGAGTTTATGGTCTGATAAATGCACTCTGCTGGTCATTTACAGTCATTGCATTTGAAATGTTTTCAGTCCAGAGATAAATCTCTTTGCGACAGTTCCAAAAAAAAAAAAAAAAAAAAAAATTTTGGTCAGTCAGCATGGGCATGCGCAGTGGGTAGCCCTGTCGCCTTGCAGCAAGAATATCCCGGGTTCGATCCCCAGCTGTGCAGCCAGGGTCTTTTCTGTGTGGGGTCTGCATGTTCTCCCAGTGTCTGCATGGGCTTTCTCCCACAGTCCAAAGAAATGTGCAGGTTAGGTGAATTGAAGATGCTAAATTGCCCCTAAGTGTGAGTGTGTTTGCCCTGCAATGGACTGGCAACCAGTCCAGGTCCCTGCCTTTTGCCCAGTGTACACTGGGATAGGCTCCAGCACCCACCCTGACCCTAATGAAGATAAGCGGCTTTGAAAATGAGTGAGCGAGAGCGCGCAGTCGGTGTCTTGTGTTTGTTCTCTGGCGCCCTCTGGTGGATTAAAGACAGAAGTGCAGGAGGAAGCTTTCAACAGTATGACTGAATTTAAAAAAGAAAAAAACAAAAAAAAAAACGCCCTCCTGAACAAGTCGTCACTTGCCATTTTTCAGAGGGACAATTTTGAGATTGGCGGTGGCATTGGTGCTGCTGATAGATTCCGACTCTTTGTCCTGAAGCTCCGCCCCCTCGCCGTCCCTGTCTTTGTCCCTCTCGCGGCTGTTCTGGCTGCTCTGCCTGCTTTTCCGCATCACGTCCAGCCCCGCCCCTTCAAAGAGCCGCGCCATGAACGCCAGGCCCTCGCGGCGGATGTACGACTTGGCGGCAAAAGTGTACAGCACGGGGTTGACGCAGCTGCTGACGAAAGCGACGGTGGAAGTGAGAGCGCGACAGGACTTCCATATAGACTCCAGTCTGGCCAGAAAAGGGGAGAAAAAGAGCCGTTCATTAGCTGAGAGACACCAGTGGATGAAAATACTGGGCATGAATGGGGATGATATTGGATTTTAGTACGTGTGTTTTCACACGATCTTTAGGCAAGTCTGCACATGTGCTCTGTGTGTGTGTGTGTGTTTTTTCTGTGCAACATACTTCTCATGAAGAGGAGATCCTGCAGGGCTCAATTCAGCTGCCACCTGAGAAAAAGGCAAGAACAAATTTTATCAGTATATTTTTGGGGTTTTTTGTTTGTTTTCTTATCACCCTACACACCTGCTTTAGTCCTATACTTCTTATTTTTCTGAAACTGCAGTGAGTTGTCTCCTTGCCAAGTCAAATCAATTTATTCCTGCTGTAAACTGTAATATTGGCTTTTCATTGTCTTCTTTGTGTTTGTCCTCAAATGTAGGTCAAACCTCTCTATTTAATTACGTATACAAATGTGAAAATAAAGGCTGGAATGCAACCACACACACACACACACACCTGCACCAAGTTTATGATGTGATAGGGCAGCCAGAACAATCCAAAGGTGATGACAATGGCCAGAATGAGTTTCTCACTGCGCAGTTTGCGGCGGAATCGGGTCCGGCGAATTCTGCGTAGAATGCAAACGTAACTTCCCACGATCACTCCGTAAGGCAGCAGGAACCCCAGGAACGTCTCTAGCAGGTATTGTAACGCCGTCTGATAAATGTGTCACAGAGCAGTTAAAAAGCATTCAGCCGCTACTTCAGACAAAGACCAAATGTAATCTCATCAATACACCTTCTCTGCCGTCAAGACTCAACAGCTATATATATATATATATATATATGTATGTATGTGTGTGTGTGTGTGTGTATACATATACATCAACCGCAAAACATGAGAACAAACGCTTCAAAACAGGCTGTCAGTGCTAATTCAGTGCTAATTTCTTCATGCACATCACGAATGACATTATTATTATCGTATGTATTAATTGGGTTTTCACATTGTCCGTTCTTTTCCTTTATGCATTAATGCGTGTTACTCACGTATGCCGGCAGGGAGTGATAGCTATTGCAAACGAAGCTCTGCACTGGAGATCTCTTAACATCCCTGAAGACCAGTACCGGCACGGAAACGACCAGAACCAGCGTCCACATACACGCAATTACGCGTAGTACGCTCCTCCATTTTGTAAGGGCGGCGATTCGCCTCGGCCAAACCACAGCTACCAGCCTGTACAAACTCATAAGCATGATGAGGAAGATGGAGGCGTACATGTTGGCGCAGCACAAGTAAAAAAGAAGCTTGCACAGACCGACACCAAAAACCCAACTCCGTTTCACCAAGTAGACTAAAAAGAAAGGCGTTAGCACCATCAGCGAGCCATCTGCAAAGGCCAGGTTGAGGATGAGGAGGGTGGTGATGGAGCGTTGGCGGACCCGTGCCAGGACGCTCCAGATGATGAAGAAGTTCCCGGGAACGCCCAGGATGAAGACCAAACCTAAAATGAGTGCTCCGCCCAGAGTCCCGCCGCTGTTGCTAAGGATGGTGCTGTCTTCTCCAACCGAATTGCTTGAGTTTGGTGGAGGAGATGTATTATGGAAGAAAGAGGAGGAGGAGGAGGAGAAAAATGGAGTTTGAGGGAAGAGCGGCGGGGCTGCAGTCTTTTGAAGCACGGAGGAATTGTAGGACGTGGGCAGAGTGGTGTTCTGGGCCATTGCAGAGACGTGACCAGAGGGCTTGTGGAGCCTGTTGTAAGAACCTCTTCCTCAGAGGGGAGTTCCGAGCCTGAACCTGAATGTGAGAAAGAAAGAAACAAAGTCGGTATTATTACAAAATTAAAACAGAAAGGACATTTCAACTTTCATTTTGACAATTAAAAGATTTTAGAGTTTAGACAGGGGGTCATGCGAAAAGGAACAAACAGTTAAAAAAAAGCAAGCGGTACACTGTTGTACCCACAAGGAGCACTAGCAATTAATCAAGCCATTCATCCTAGTTCTGTTCTGACCGGCCGGTCGTATCTCATAAGTCAGACGTATGTTAGCATGGCATGTAGAAGTCGTATACTCATGGCCACTGAGAGCAAGAACTGAGAGAGATGCTGTGATGTTCACAGTGCCGGGATGTCGTCTGACGGTCACTATTATATGCAAGCAGCCATTAGCACTTGCTGTTACAGTTTCATATGACCGGAAGACTTGACGTATATAACTAGAGATGCAGTTCAGCGAGAAAATGCGAATGTGATTGTGCTGGAGCATCGAATCTTAACTGTACAAATATTTGATCTGTCCCCAGCAGAAGTGTAGTCATGGAGCAAAAGACTATTGAATCCAACTATCGACTGCGGCTGTGTTCCCTGGTCGTAGCACTAGAGAGACCTCAAACGGCAATTTAAAAAACGACTGAACCAATCAGCTAACTGTATAAAAGCACGCTGCTACGAATTAGGGCGCAGTTTTTACCACTGAAATAGAATCGATATCACGAAAAGCGCGGGTTAAAAAAACGACCGGAATGAAAATAATGATAATAGGCTACGTCCTACCACTAGGGATGTAAGAACAACATATGATCGCTGCGCAGTCACACAATAAATATTCAGGGACTTGACTTTAACTGCGTGAGCTTAACTTTTGTTGAAGACACGGGTATACTGCGTTCCTAATTTTCCCCTCGGGATAAATAAAGTATCTATCTATCTATCATTAGTTGCATGCACAGTTTAACCTGACTAAGCTCGCAGAGTGTTACTCCGCCTCCCCATCAGTAACTTTATCACCCCTGTATCAGTGCGCGGCACTACATATTTACACTGGCGGACTTACTTTTTTCCCCCATTTTTTTTTATACACTACTTTTTATTCGGTCGTATAAACGGATGGTCGTAAG